>NC_090266.1:175097809-175397809 GCF_040414725.1 Anabrus simplex | reverse complement strand
ATTATTGCCAAGTGTCAGTCCAAAGGCATACCGTTGCCTAAGAGCCCCACCATTACCCATTTCTGACTCCTTCAGTATTGAGCTCATGGGCAGCATGTTTCTACAGGGTATATACTACGCGATTTGTTTGTTTTAATGAAAACCAAGGCCCGTGAATTATGCCGCCAGGAGCATTTAACTGTTCTGGTATTTGATGAAATGTATATATCGAATGAAATTTGCATCGATAAGAAACTGCAACAGAGAGTAGGATCACACAAGACTTGTCAAATTGTCATAGCTAGAGGCTTAGTTAAAGTGTGGATGACTCCAGGACACATAAATATGCCCGAAGCTTTCGAAGTTACGCCATCAAAAGAAACAATTAATCAGGAAAGCTTGAAATACATTGCTGGCTATATCACTCACAAGTTTCGCAACAAATATTCCTATTTAGGTACAACTGTGTCCACCTCTGTGGTGTTGTGGTTAGTGTGATTAGCTGCCATCCCCGGAGGCCCGGGTTCGATTCCCGGCTCTGCCACGAAATTTGAAAAGTGGTACGAGGGCTGGAACGGGGTCCACTCAGCCTCGGGAGGTCAACTGAGTAGAGGTGGGTTCAATTCCCACCTCAGTCATCCTCGAAGTGGTTTTCTGTGGTTTCTCACTTCTCCTCCTCCCACCTCAGTCATCCTCGAAGTGGATTTTTGTGGTTTCCCACTTCTCCTCCAGGCAAATGCCGGGATGGTACCTAACTCAAAGCTACGGCCACTTCCTTCCCTCTTCCTTGTCTATCCTTTCCAATCTTTCCATCCCCTCACAAGGCCCCTGTTCATCATAGCAGGTGAGGCCACCTGGGGGAGGTACTGATCATCCTACCCGGCTGTATCCCCCGACCCAATGTCTCAAGCTCCAGGACACTGCCCTTGAGGCGGTAGAGGTGGGATCCCTAGCTGAGTCCGGAGGGAAAAAACCAACCCTGGAAGGTAAACACATTAAGAAAAAAAGAAAGAAAGGTACAACTGTTCGACAGCCACAAACAAACAAACAAACTAACAAGCTGGCTCCAATGTGTCTCAAGAGGAAATTTAATGAGACCCAGTTACGAGTTACTGAAAGTTACAAATATACTGGAGAAAGAATTTAATGATCTTCGCGGTAACTACCTTTGCGGGGAACCCTGCATATCTGAGAAACTAACAGAAAGAACCATGAACCATGAAAATTCCTCGTGAAGTGAGTTAATTTAATCTTAGCGCGCACAAGATCTTGTATTCGCTTGAAACAGTTAAACAGGAAGAAAATCAGATAATATACTCTGAGAGAAACGTCCAAGAAAATGTCAAACATTACAAACTACTAGAGCTACTGTATAACGCTTATGTGTAAGGCATTCATTACATGTAATAGTAAAATACACTTAGAATATTAATGACATAATAATAAACTGACTGTAGTAGTAACATGTTTGTGGTCTCTCGATTGTAAATGGATACCTTCTGAACGATGCCCTCTCTTCACAGAGCGAGGAATATTACCGGCTTCCTTGCTTTGCTACCAGCGTGACGTCACTGCGGTAGACTGACACGCCATTATACTTACATCATGGACCACAGAAGGCTGCCTACGATAGCGTTTATGAGCGCGACGTCGTTCTTTTATAGCTGCTGCAATTTCTACGTTCCACCAAGGAACGACTTTCCGTCGAAGAGTTACAGAAAAAATTGGAATTGTCTCCACAGCAGCAGCAAGAATAACTTGTTGTATAAGTTACATCATCGTCTACACTCCGGCTATTCGCGTCGTTGAAGACAGCTAGTAATGTGAACTGTGGCCAATCAGCACATTTAAGAAACCATCGGGGAGGAGGGTTGATTGATTTCTGTTTCAACAAGATAAGAATAGTGGGGAAACGGTCACTATCACAGAGGTCATCGTGTACATTCTCCGAAGAAGGTGAACGAGCGCACGGCTGCACAGACCAACTAAGGTACCGTGCGCTACGCTGAAATGCATGATTTCCCCTGTATGCAAAATGCATAAATCCAGTTCTCCCTTCCTCTGGAGCAAGGCATTTCAGAGCCCTATAAGAAAGAAACTTGACTTTTATCGAGTGGCTCGGCTACATGGTATAAGGGGTGTGGTTGTAAGCTTGTATTTGGGGGGTGGTGGATTCGAAACGCACCGTCTCACACACACACACACACACACACACACACACACACACACACACACACACACACACACACACACACACCGTTACCTTCTAAGTTCTTTTAACCATTCTTATTACTCCGACGCTGAAATTCTTCTTACTTAATGTGGTGTTAAACAGCTCGAACATTGAAAAAAAGGAACCAAAAATATTGCTTGCGTTCTTGAGTGGCTCTACTGCATCTGCTTAGGTGATGTCACGATGCTGAATAAAGCTCGTTATAGCCCTCAGTCTAGGAGGTGAGGTGCATGTTATTCTCTTCCTTCTTTGCTGTTTCAGAAGTTGATGGGAGGAGTCTCATAAATGACAGATCGCATTATAGTACCCAGTAAGGGAAACCATAACCAGTGATGATCAGAATGAACTAACCGATCAGTAGAGACAGGCATAATATGAAGAAAATTTTGTCTCAAAATAAGATGATGTGTAAAATATGAAGAAAGATCAAACAAGTAAAATTCAAAATATGAAAAAAATATGATGGCAATAATTGAAATCATGAAATAGATATTTTAATGCTAAAATATATTTGTCCTTAAACCGTATAAAGCAGGTTTACATCATTATTTTCAAAACAAGCCTTTATAATGTAGATCAAATAATAAAAAATAAAATAATAATAATAAAAGGAGAAAACACAATTATCGTAAAGACCAACCTACTATCAATCATTGGCATGTATGTTCAACCACATACATACGTCAACAGAGGACACAATCGAAAGAATAACAGAGGCCTTGTTACAAACGCAAACAGATGATAGAGTAATCTTCGCAGGCGACCTAAATGCAAGGACTGGCAAACCAACCGTCAGAACAGAATTGATTAAAGAGGCACTGGAAGAAGCCGGCTATGTCCTTGTTAATAGCCCCAACATCAAGACGTGCATAGCCTCGAATGGAACCAGCGCCATAGACTTAGTATTTTTCAGAGGTACAAACATTATCAAATTCAGTCAAAAAGCATTATGGAATTCAGCCATAGCCCCGATTAGGAAAATATACCAATCCCGACAGTCTTTGAAATCACTCATAAAGATCAATTGCCAATACAACCAAGAAAGAAAATATCCAGGATATTAGATCCAGAGAAACTAAGACATATCAGTGATGAAATAGATAAAGCAAGGTTATTAGTTCAATGACATGAACTAACTGAAGCAGTGGAAATGTGTACAAGAACCATTCAATCATGCCAAAGTCACACGAAAGTAAGGAGATCACAACCATGGTTCAATAAAAACTGTTACACTGAACGGAAAAAGACCCTGCTGGCACTATATCGAGCGAAGAACACATCGAACCCGAGTCACCTGGCCCAATACGCCAAACGAAGAAGGAAATATAAATCACTAATCAAGAAAACAAGAACGGAGTACATTGGGGAAGGCACCAGGAGACGTGCTGCAAACGCCCAAAATGACCCATTCCTAGTGCTTAGGAAACCAAAAACTTCAGCAACAAATAATATCTCAATGGAATCATGGGAAAACCATTTCAAAACCATTCTCAACTTCCAGCACCAATCAACAGCTTTTGAATTAACTCCAGTAACAATGACGGGAAATCACATCCCCATAACGAGGCAGGAAATATATAATACAATAACAGCAGCGAAAAATGGAAAGGCCCCCGGGCCAGACAGCATCTGCACAGAACACCTGAAAGACTCTCTACCTGCCATGCTAGACTACTGGGTAGAACTATTCAACACATGCATGCACACTGGGGAAATTCCAGAGCAACGGAGACCGGCTCCATGGCTAAATGGTTAGCGTGCTGGCCTTTGGTCACAGGGGTCCCGGGTTCGATTCCCGGCAGGGTCGGGAATTTTAACCTTAATTGGTTAATTTCGCTGGCACGGGGACTGGGTGTATGTGTCGTCTTCATCATCATTTCATCCTCCTCACGACGCGCAGGTCACCTACGGGTGTCAAATCAAAAGACCTGCAACTGGCGAGCCGAACATGTCCTCGGACACTCCCGGCACTAAAAGCCATACGCCATTTCATTTCATTTTGTCACCAATCAAAATGATGTTTAAGAAAGGAGAAACTAACAATCCTGATTCATATGGAGGTATAGCCCTCGAAAATACATCATTCAAAATCTTCATGAAAATCTTAATAACCAGGCTTGCAGAAGAAATAGACTCCCAGATACCAGAAAATCAATTCGGCTTCCGAAAGGGAAGAAGCACGCTACATGCCGTAAAATACCTAATAGAACAAATCCAAGATACATTGAGGCATCCAGGAAAGAATATTTTGTAGTCTTCGTAGACTATCGTAAGGCTTTTGACCTTGTTGATAGAGCAACACTCGTCCGGAAACTCAATTACCTAATAGGGGCTACACATCCGATAGCACTCATAATCTTGAATATCCTCAAATATAACTTTGTCCAAATATCAGACAACATAACCCTATCCAAAAACGTAACCCAAACAAACGGAGTTCTACAAGGTGACCCAATCAGCCCAATTTTATTCAACATCATGACAGCAGACATCACAGAAATAATCATAGATACCTCAACATTGCTTATACTTTACGCAGATGATATGGCAATGGACTCAGAAAACATAGAAGAGCTCCAAGAAGTCTTCAACAGGCTCACATCATGGGCAGAAAGAAACGGTTTGCAAATAAACCATAACAAAACTAAACAAATGACCTTTAGGAAAGGAGGAAAACATGCACCATGCACAACAAACCTCTAGAAGTAGTGCCGAAATTCAAGTACCTTGGAGTCACCCTCCAAACCTCCAAACCCTCCAAACTACTCTAACATCCTACAATATCCACGTTAAAGAAAGAGCAGCCGCAGCAATAAAAGCCATCTACAACATTCAACAACTTCAACAAATATCATTGGCTACTGTTCAGGACAACCATATCACCAATAGCAACCTATGGGATTAGCATCACCTGGGAAAAACTCACACTCAGCGACCGGATGACAATAGGAAAAGTCAAGGCCCGATATCTCAAGAGAATTCTAGGCATTGGGAAGTCAGCCCCTTCAAGGTTAACATATGTTCTAACCAAAGAGGACTACTTCATTGACGATATCAAAACACAGTTTTGTCTACCAAACACCAAGCCCTACGAAAATGCACGCCGAACCTTAAACGAGAAACGAAATGCTATTTGGTCATAACGACGGAAGAGTGGAAGCAAGCAAATTACGAGCTACGGCACGTAATCACACGTTACGCCACTCATGGGTTTCACCACAGATTCTGCCAAACCAAAATTTTCCACCCGCCGAACGAAGACTGTATATGTAACCTGTGCAACGATCATTGTGAAATATAACATGCACAAAACTGCAAAATGAGGACAGCCTCCGGGCTGAGCAGCGGTCGCTTGATAAGCCATGGCCCTTCAAGGGCTGTAGTGCAATGGGATTATTTTAATTAGCATAATTGACCATCTGTACAAAAATTGTTTTTGCACATTGTGCGCTTTTCATTTAACAAATGAAATACCATAAACCATAAAAATTGTGTACTCTATCAACATCATGAGACCCTTACACTGAGAGAACAATATAAATATTTTTTCTATTTGTTTTACGTCGCACCGACACAGATAGGTGTTATGGCGACGATAGGATAGGAAAGGCCTAGGAATGGCAAGGAAGCGGCCGTGGCCTTATTTAAGGTAAGCCCCAGCATTTGCCTGGTGTGAAAATGGGAAACCACGGAAAACCATCTTCATGGCTGCTGACAGTGGGGCTCGAACCCACTATCTCCCGGATGCAAGCTCACAGCTGCGCGCTCCTAACCGCACGGCCAACTCGCCCGGTACAAAATAAATAAGGGGACATGTAATACATCACAGTAAGTCCGACTCCTTAGCTGAATAGTCAGGGTTTGTATCCCGACCGGGTCGGGGATTTTAATCACCCGGGGGTTGGGTGTTTGTGTTTGTCCAAACACTTTCCTCTTCATTTTCAGACAACATACTACACTACCAACCACCACAAAAAACACGCAATAGTTACCGGTATTACATACCTCCATGTAGAGTTGGCGTCAGGAAGGGCACCGGCCGTAAAACGGGGCAAATCCGCCTGGAGGAGGTAAAACTAGAACGTCTGTCGGTGTTACCAGACTGCTGTTGGTAGGAGTGAATTGAGTTCCCTTTTCTGTCTTAGATTTTAGATGTGTATCCTGGAAATTTTTCTTGATGGAATATCTGGAAAAGACAGTTCATTTCTAATGGAAATATTATAAGAGAAGAAAAGGCGTGTAAAATATTTATAAACGTTACAAGATGTCTAATTTTAAAAGCGAAATATTGTAGGTATACACTGATCAGCCAGACATTAACACCACCTACCTACTAGCGATATAAACCCGTCGAGGCGATAGCAGCGTAATTTGACGAGGAGTTGACTGCTGGTCAGACATACGCACGGTGCATGTGTAGAATGGGGAAGGCGCGCGACCTATCTGAGTTTGACCTAGGGCAGATTGTGATGGCCCTGAGGCTCGGCACGAGCATTTCAGACTTGTCGTGTGTTCGAGAAGTGCTGTAGTGAGTGTCTTCAACAAGTGGCGAAACTAAGGTGAAACCACGTCCAAACGTCGAGGGGTTGGGCGGCCACCCCTCATTACAGATGTCGGACGTCGTAGGCTGGGCAGACTGGTAAAACAGGACAGTCGATCAACTGTGGTGGAACTAACATCAGACTTTAATGCTGGGCAGAGTACAAGTGTGTCTGAACACACAGTACATCGAACACTCCTAAGGATGAACCTCCACAGCCGACGACACATGCATGTGCCATTTTTAACACCACGACACCGGCAACTACGACTGAAATGGGCACGTGACCATCTTCACTGGACGTTGGCGCAGTGGCAGAGCTTTGCATGGTCTGATGAATCCCGACACCTGTTTCATCAAGCCGATGGGAGGGTGCGAATCCGTCGACATCTAGGGGAACAGCTCCTTGACACCTGTACTTCGGGAAGGAGACAAGCTGGCGGTGGCTCAATTATGCTCTGGGGAACATTCACGTGAGCATCCATGGGTCTAGTGGAGCTCGTGCAAGGCACCATGACGGCCGAGAAGTATCATACACTGGTTGCAGACCCTGAAACCCCTTCACGACGAATTTACGGAATTTACGGGAATTAGGTGTCTTGTGTGTGCAGATGTGGTGCCAACTCCCTCCAGAGACCTACCAAGGCCTCACTGCTTCCATGCCAAGCCGCGTCATCGCTGTTCTCCTTGCCGAATATGTACATACCGGCTATTAGGTAGTTGGTCATAATGTTCTGGCTGGTCAGTGTATATCATACGAAATATGAAACAATATGGAGATTTTCATGAAATATGAAAATTCTATCAAATTATTGTGAATAATGAGTCAGGCTACTTGGCTGAATGGTCAGCCTTCAGTTCTGTCAGACAGCAAGAACACAAAACCTGCATAACCCCCTCTTCTTCCCGGCCTTTTTCCCAACTACTTGGGGTCGGTACTGCGTGTGGATTCAGCCCAGTTTCACGGTCAGATTACTTTCTTGATGCCAATCCTATGTGGAGGGCTGTATTTAATATTGTCTGTTCCTGTGGTGGTTTGGAATGTGCTGTATGTAAATGAAGATACACTATGTACTGAGACGAACACAAACGAGCCGGACGTGGTTAATATCACCGGCGCGGCGTCTAACCCGGGGCCCTCTAAACCAAAAGCCACTACGCTGACCATTCAACCATGGAGCCGATCATTAAGCGTAGCACCAAAACGATTACAATTTACTATCTGCGTCGCAGGAGAAATCGCGGCAGCTTGTAGGCACGGTACGAGTAACAGATACTACACTCAAACATTAATCGTGTCAGAAAATGCGAGCTCTCTAGATCATGATCAAACTGTTTATTATGCAGTAAATGTGTAACGAAGGCACAATTACACTACCACTTTGAAACTTCACGACAGAACTTCAGTTCGCAAGAGTCACCGCGGACGGTGCAGGTGTTTATTGTCAGGCCTTGAGACTTGAGACAGGCGCTTGCACGGCGGCACCAGAGTCTTGCAGCCAGGCCCACCGCGCAGCACTTCAAACCCACGGGCTCGGGCAGCCCAGCCCGTGCAGCGCCGTTCTCTTCTGACGCAGCCGCGTACTGGCCCACAGCACTGGTCTCATACAGCCCACCGCAGTCCACCGTACTGGGCGGGCTCAGTAGAATAACCTTGAGTACTTTTCCACAATAACATGTGCACCGTGCACAACGAAATGTTCATATCACACTACTATTCGGATCACTCACTCTACGAATTCCCGTACGCTAATAACATATTTCAAAGTAGGCTAATAGCATTTTGAAATTAAACGGTAGAGATTTCTTCTGCACTGTAATAATAATAATTGAAAACAAAAAGGAACTTTATTATAAACCAATATTCGTCTGCAATTGACATCAAGTTAACTGAAAATTAATCAAAATAACACGGAAGCTTATTCATAGGAATTCATTCGCGTTTACCCCAAAATAAAATACAAACTGAAATGACGTGCAGTATGCCAACAACAAAAACAAACCTGAACATAGCTTTTACTTAGTGCGCGTAATTTATTGGTCATTGCTTATGGTGGTGGAATGGAATTATTGTGAATGAAAAGAAGAGCATCAAGATTGTCTGGTTGCAGAAGAGACCGTCGTGCGTTGAGAATGAAGCCCGCTGAACTGAAATTTCTCTCTGAAGCTGAACTTGATTCTTGCATACATAATACTTTCTTAGTGATCTGGTGAAATTTTGGAGAGTTTTGTTAATTTGTTCTCCAATAGGACGCTATAGCTATTTTCTTCCATTCCACAAGTTTGCTTTAAATATCTTTCCAGCTCATCTGTTGGAATAGAAGCATCATGAACGTCAGTCCACGAAGAAAACTTCATTACTTTGGCAGCTTGTGGCATAGTCGTGGAGTCTGATGACACGGAAATATTAGAATCCTCGTCATTCAAGCACACCTCGTTCATCATTAGTCTTTTTTTATCTAATCATAAAAATACAAAATCAGCCCGACTCCTTTCATTTATACTAATATAATAAAGAGAGAGCGCGAATTTTGTTAGTTTGTGTATATCTGGAGCGTAATCTCAGAAACAACTGGACCGAGTCTAAAAATCTTTTTACTAATGTAAATATACATTATCCCTGAGGGACATGGGCTGTATTTTATTTTAAAAACAATTCGAGGTGGGGGGCGACGGGGAGATATGAAAATAATAGGCTAATTTAGGCGAAATATCGAATTTGTCGTGCAAGGACGAGACAAAGCTCATTTTAAGCCCCTTGACGCAAAGAACAAAACTCGGTAAACCCTATGGGCCCGAAAACCATGTTGTGAGGCTCTAAAACTAACCGTTATGGAGATATTGGCACCATACTATCCCTGCTCTCGGAATCGGATAAAGAAATCAACTGCCGTAACCGTGGCAACGTCAGCTCCAGGATTCCACAGCAGCGATATTATGCGTGTACGTTTGGGCATAGCTGCCAACCATAATTTGTACACATAATCCCTGAGCATATCTACAATATATCTCAAAAACTTAACATGTTACAGAGGTGAAACGGTATTTATAATCTCTTTTAAAAATAGAGACATGTATTATTTTGTTTTCGGAAAAACACGGGGGGGGGGGGGTTAAAAGGACTGAAATGTGGGTTGGCGTGAATTTTTAAGATGAGTATATCTACAGTATATCTCAAACACTTAACATGTTATTGATGTGAAAATTGATATTTTTAATATTTTAAAAATAAAAAACAGGTATTATTTTGTGTTTGGAAAATCCACTTAACGTGGGGGGGCGGGGGGGGTAAAAGTGCCTGAAAAGGGGGTTGAATTATTTGTATTAGGTTACTGATATCTCAAAAACTGAATTTGTTACAGACGTAAAAATTGGTATTTACAGTCTCCTTTAAAAAGAAAGAAATACGTATTATTTTGGTTTGGAAAAATCCACTTATGGGGGGAAGAAAGAACTGAAATATTAGTTGAATTATTTGTATGAGGATACTTATATCTAAAAAACTCAAGATTTTGCAGACGTGAAAATGGGCATTTGAAATCCCCTTAAAACACTCATTTGGGGGTGGGGGTGAAATACGTGTTGAATTCTTTTCATGAGGGTACAAATATCCCAAAAACTGAAGATGTTACAGTCGTGATAATTTGTATTTGACAGCTCCTTTATCAACAAACACGTGTTTTTTGTTTTCGAAAAACCACTTAAGGGACTGAAAAGAATTGAAAAAGCAGGTGAATTTTTAAAATGATTACCAGAATATCTACACTGTATGTCAAAAACTTGACATGTTATAGGCATGGAACTTGGTACTTGGAATGTCCTTTAAAAATAAAGAAACATGTCTTTTTTTGTTTTCGGAAAATCCACTTATGTGGGGTTGGAGGAAGGACTGATAAAGGGGTTGAATTATTTTTACGCGGATACTTATATCTCAAAACCTGAAGATGTTACAGATGTGGATATATTATGTATTTGGAATCTCCTTTAAAAATAAAGAAACTTTTTTTTTTACTTGAGAGAAGACGTTCTCACGTGTACAGTTCTATGTCGCATGGTCATCTTAGCCCTAAAAGGCAATACCACAAACTTGGTTTACAAAGAGTTTCTGGGGTTAATGAAACTCAGTTTTTCAGTGAGGTTTTATGCTTCAGGGATTTTCAGATAATGTCTTAGTACAGTACCGCGGAACGATTACTTTTATCAAATTACGAAATCCACGCGAGAAGCCGCGGGTAACTGCTAGTGTGTACATAAAGTTCACCGCAGATTGTACAACACACAAAATTAACGTCTTTCCCATCACCGTCAACTGCAGGCTTGAATACCAACCAAATACGACTTTTAAGTTTAGGATCCGGTTCAGAAGTCTTGTATTGTATGGTTTTTAGTTCGTTTGTTTCTTCTTTTTTTACTTGACGTTTTTGCCACGGTTTCTTTTCTTTTGGAACTACAGTCTACATTCGTTTCCGATAACAGGATAGACGGAGAAGTCAAACTGAAAACCACAGCAAACTTGATCGTCTCCACTCGACCGTAATGCAACGCACTCCGTTGACACGCAGTACGCTGTACACATTGAAGCAGTCAGCTCATAGAACTACCACTGCGCTGTCCTAAGCTCACCGCGTACGAATGACATAGGGCTGCCCAGACCGGCCCGTGCGATGACGTCACGGACTTCGTATGTTCGAGCCTTTCAAAGCCCATTGCAGTTGTTGTGTGTCCTTCGCTGTCTCAGCTCTGCGCCTGATAGCTCCGCAACACGCTGCAGTCCGGATCTTTCCAGACTCTACGATTTACTGCAGTGCGCTTGCTTGTGACGTCAGCCAGCGCTATAAAAGAAGCTGCATTCCGCTCCTTCCCAGGACTCCCCCAGTGTCCAACGCCAGATTACACTGCAAGTCGAACACGGAGGCTATCCCCCTTAAACATGTGTATCGAACAGGTGGACTGAAATTCTGGTTGTGAGGTCTCACCTCTAGACACTGCCTCACCGCCCGCTTCCTGTAACCAAGTCGAGCCCCGATGTCAGTATTCTACTCATCCCACAGTCTTCAATTAGGCTCCGACATTAACATTAGTATTCTACTAATTGTGAACATTTATGTCAGCTCCTGACAAACCTACGGCAATTACTAGCATTCTGTTAGTACGAACTTTCATTGCAAGTTACACTAGTAATTCTACAAGGCAGATAGTTTTCGACTATCTTGAACTCTTTCTTATTTGACAGACTATCTCCGCAAGATAGATTCGTGTGTATATAGAACTCTCATGTATATAAAGTATATTTCAATAGATCCTCAGTCTGCTGTAATATCGTCATTAGTTGCGTACAAGTTCATCCAACTTCAAGAAAAGGTTAGTTGTATTTATGTATATATTGTGTAAAAAACCTATTGAATCAATAAATTTATGTTGCGTTTTCTGTATACCGATTCCTTGTATACAACAGCAGTCTATTGCCGAAGCAGCTTATGGGCTGGGGCGCTCTGCAGGACTCTGCCTCGCACCTCATACACCGCACCCACGCCACTTCTCGCCAGAAAGCCATAGTAGTATGAACACCTGTATTATATACCCACTCTCTCCTATCCGCGCCTCACGATAAGTCGTGGCAGCTTGTAGGTACGGCGCGAGTAACAGAGCCGGTTTCATCAACGTGGGTTATACCTTAACCCCGAGTTATTCAGTTTTAACTCTGAAGTTGACTATTCATTCTGTTTCATCAAGGAGGGTTAATTTTAACTCTAGGTTAAGGCCGGAGTTACGTTAACCCCTCCTTTCACCAGGGTTAAACTGTTAAATCGACGTTGAAAAGCAAAATGGCCGCCATAAATCATGCGTTTGGTGCAGAGTTGCTTCACTTAGATTTGTCAAATGGTATTCCTAATTGAAATAGGCCTATAATAAGGAGGAACGACTTTCAAATATATCTGAGGAACAATTTCTAAAGAGGTATAGACTGTCAGAAACTGTCGTCAATAAAGTCGTCAATGAAATTCGCGAGAGGTTAGAATACACAACTGCCCGAAACAAGCCTCTCTCACCTATATTAAAGGCATTGATGCATTAAGGTTTTATATCACAGGCTCGTTTCATATAATGGTCGGAGACAACTAGGGTTATTTTTCTGTCAGCTGTCAGTGATACTAATCTCTAAATTTCCGTCTTCCATTATTCGATCACTGCAATCACTTCTGTCAAGATCACGAAAGAATAATATCCACCACGGAACTGAGGAAGAAAACGAAATACCGCGCAAGAAATAAACAAAAGAACAATGCAAGCAGTGTGTTCACAATCTCTGATTTTCAGTTACTGCCTCCTTGATTGGTACGGCAGCTGTTTCCGGCGAGGGGTAATACGGTTTTAGTTAACCATCTACCGAAATAGCTTGGTGAAGCGCGTGAATCGCAAGAATGAGTTAAAATATTATTCCTAAATTAAGAAACACAGGGTTAGAAGATATTTAACCCACGTTGATGAAACCGGGCCTAAGCTACAAACATTAGTCGTGATAAACAGTGCGAGCTCTGTGAAAGAGATGCATGTTCATTATTGAACTGTTAATTATGCAGTACTTACTGTAAATGTGGGACTAAAGAGCAATGGCACTACCAATTTGAAATTTTACAGCAGTACCTTAGTTCACAAGAATCGTCCGGACGGAACCAATGTTTATTGTCAGGCCTTGAGACTTGAGACTGGCGCGTGCGCAACAGCCATGTTTACCCCGCACAAGCACGCGACTTCTCGTCACACGACCATAACTAACATCACCTTCGCTGTCACCTATATTAACAACTAACTTCAGTCGAACCTCGATATCTCGAATCTACATTACTCGAATTTTCAGTATCTCGAAGTAACTTAATTTTCCCGGCCGTTTGTCCTATTCTTCACGTGGATTTATTTCTCTATTACTCGGAATTCTGTTACACTAATTTCTCGATTTCTCGAAGCAAACATTTCCTGCCTTGAAGCAAAAAAAAAAAAAAAAAAAAAAAAAAAAAAAAAAAAAAAAAAAAAACTCTTATAACTCGAATTTTGTGCAACATTAGCTGTGCAATGCGGCATTTGTGGTTTGTTTGTGGGGAACAGTTAACAAGTAAAGAATGGTTTATGTTGGGAGCTAATACGACGGGAACCGAAACACTACAAGTTCTAGTAATCGGAAAATCGGTGAAGCCTCCCTGTTTCTCGGGTGTGAATTATGTACTGGGCACGTACGAAACCAACCCCCGAAGTCGCGGATGACAAGATCCATTTACGAATCTCGGCTGCGTGGTATTGACGAGAAGTTTCGTCGTCGAGGGAGGAAAGGTTAACAGTAACAAACTAACGGATTTTTTTCCAGACGTGTTAACCGGGGTATGTTCCTTGTTTCACTATTTATGTACTGTATTTTGTCGTCCAAAAAATTACTATAATAAGTGTTATAATTAAAGTAATGCCGTAAAATAGAGTTTGTATATTTTCAAATACTGTTAACAATAATGTATTCAGTATAAGCCCGTAGATACATATGATTCAACTATGTGCTATACATGCTCAAAACCGGCATTCTCTATATCTTGAAATTTCGATAACTCGAAATAAAATTTATCTCGCAATGTGATTCGATATATCGAGGTTCCACTGTAATTCGTAATTATGAAAATCCCGAAGAGTATATTCTAGTTCTATTTCTTCCAGTTGTCAATGCATTGCATATTGCACCACTGAGCTTATTCCACGTGGAGTAGACATGCACGCGTCACTGCTATTGGTGAATGAGATTAGAGGTTCCGCCTCCCTGCTAACATTGTCATTTGCTATTACCAAAGGACTGAGCATACCTAGTAGCCAGGACCGTTAAGGCGTGAGGTCTTTAATGTTTTGAAACCGTGGTTAGCCGGTTCGAGTCCTGTTGGTGGAAAAAGAATCACCAGCAGAATGTTGGCCGGGAGGGTAGGAGATTACGTGCCAAAAACCTGGAATTATTTCCATACCTTTCCGCAGTGTTCATATGGAATGACCGAGCTCGATAGCTGCAGTCGCTTAAGTGCGGCCAGTATCCAGTATTCGGGAGATAGTGGGTTCGAACCCCACTGTCGGCAGCCCTGAAAATGGTTTTCCGTGGTTTCCCATTTTCACACCAGGCAAATGCTGGGGCTGTACCTTAATTAAGGCCACGGCCGCTTCCTTTCAACTCCTAGCCCTTCCCTGTCCCATCGTCGCCATAAGACCTATCTGTGTCGGTGCGACGTAAAGCAACTAGCAAAAAAAAAAAAAGTGTGGGAATGCATTATTTAAACATATGGAATGAGGCATATGGCGCTGTTGTTGTGATTCGTCCGTCGGATGGGGACGTTAAAGCCTTGAGCAGGCCCTTTGGTGTTACTCGACAGGAGTAGGATATTTGCCGACACCGGGTTTCACCTTCTCCCCATCTGATTATCATCAGATGATTGGTTGTGGTGATTATCACTTTAAGAGGAAATATCATCATAACCTCACACCCAGATGGGCGTCCGGCTCCATGGTTAGTGTGCTGGCCTTTCGTCACAGGGGTCCCGGGTTCGATTCCCGCCTAGGTCTGGAATTATAACCATAATTGGTTAATTTCAATGGCACGGGGGCTGGGTGTATGTGTCGACTTCCTCATCATTTCATCCTCATCACGACGCGCAGGTCACCTACGGGATTCAAATCAAAAGATCTGCATCTGGCGAGCCGAACTTGTCCTCGGACACTCCCGGCATTTAAAGTCATACGCTAAATAAATAAATAAATAAATAAATAAATAAATAAATAAATAAATAAATAAATAAAAAGGTCTGCCAGCCGTTACCACGCGAGAGGTCGCACCCGCGGCAATTTGCCGCACTTTTAAATATTTGTTATTAATTTCGTTGCTAGCCGCTGTAGGGCTTAGGGCTCTCGTTTCATCCCTCCCCTCCCTCTCTCTCTCGCCTGACGTTGATTATCGTCAGTGTATTGCCTGCTGCGTTCCGGAGTAGTTTAGGTTTTCTCTCACTCTCGCATCTGCCGCGGCATATTGCCGTCATGCGACCCCTCGCGTAGTGCATTCTTACATGACTGCATTTCCAAGAAAGTTTCTTAAGTAAAGTTCATGAGGTTTATGGTGGCTTTCAGTTAAGTGTGATGCTGTAGTTTTATCTTGAATTGTGACCAAATCATTCATTGAAATGTACAAATGGAAACGTTGCGGCAATTTGCTCACTCGCGACCTCTCGCGCTCTTTAAAAACTCTCCTAACTTTACCAGATTTTGCGACAAAATTCATTAATTCTTTTACATTTAAAAAATATTGTTACTGGGTAATTATGTTAGTACTAGTCGAACGGCAGTTACACAGGGTACATATTAATATTTTTATCAGAGCATTCACCGCCAAAGGAAAATAGCAGCTCATTAAAATATGAAGCGTGAGCAATTTGCTTTCGCGCGACCTCTCGCGTTCTAAAACGGGTGCGACCTCTCGCGTGTTAATAAGGTTAACGCGCCTATAATAAACTCTGTGGCTTATGGAGTGTCTTTCATCTTTCTGACGATGAGCGATGGCGATGAGCCGCTATGGCAATTGAGCGAGCGAGACTCCCCGATGAAAGCCGATACAAGCTCCGCGATCTGCAGTTACGGAGTAGATGCATATGATTATTATTATTATTATTATTATTATTATTATTATTATTATTATTATTATTATTATTATTATTATTATTATTATTATTATTATTATTATTATTATTGCCATCATGAACATGAGTCCGATTCGTTGGCTGAATGGTCAGCGCACTGGCCTTCGGTTCAAAAGGTCCCGGGTTCGACTCCCGGCCGGGTCGGGGACTATTTTAATCGCTTCTGATTAATTCTTCTGGCTCTGGGACTGGGTGATTGTGTCCGTCCCAACACTCTCCTCTCCATATTCAGACAACATACCACACTAGCATCCACCACAAAAACACGCAATAATGATTACATCCCTCCATATAGGATTGGCGTCAGGGAGGGCATCCGGTCGTAAAACAGGGCCAAATCCACATGTGCGACTCAGTGCGCACCCATGACCCCACAGGTGTGGGAAAAGCTGTATAAAAAGAGGAAGAAGAAGATCATGAACATACGAGACAAACCGTAGCACCGTAGGGCAGCATAAGATTCTAAAGAAAATGTTGTTAATGTTCACCATTTGCTCGAAGGGAGACAGCAACTGAAGTAGTCGAACACAGGCATCATCAAACCTTTCTTCAATTAAAATGTGCCACTTTCCCTTCTGCCCCGCAGTCTTCAATTTGTCAGTATTCCATGAACTGTCCTGTTGGTTGGGTTAACACCTGTAATGTACAGTATTGATTTTTTTTAAATCTTTGCATACGATACATACCTCGACAGAAAGCACACATGTACTCCTAAACTGAATTTACCAGCTAACTCACTGAAGCAGCGTCTCTCATGCGTCGATACGTAAGGTGAATCCCAGCAGCTGCGCAGGGCCCACTACGCCCAACAAGAACTCCACACCGAACTGCTGCAAAACAAACAGAGATCTTTGTCCTGTCATTACTAACATTCTCACTAAAGCATTCATCTAAACACTTTTGTGAACTGCTTTGTAAGAGATAATTATACTGACAACATTTTGTTTTCAAAAGGAGACATCTACAGTAATTAAAATGGTTCATAAAGAAAGAGAAGAATATAGTGATATCAGATGGCTACTGTGTTCAAAAGATAAAATATACCTCCAGAAAAGAAAGACTCAACGGCATTACGAAACATGCCATCAAGAACACAGCGTAGTTCACGGCATCCATCACTTGATCCTTGAAAACGTTTTCGTAACATGGAGCATTAGATAAAACACTTCTACAAATATATGAAATGCAACTATCACACTCATACCTTTGCCAGTCTGGAGAATTTAGTATAACAGAAATTCAAATTTTGATACCTGTAGGTGAGTTAATCGGCTTTGTTTAAATTAAAAATATGACTTGGTCCGTTTTAGTTTCCAGATTAGGCCTACTCCATTTCTTACTGTGACATGAAGTGGTCTGGTCCAGGAAAGGTAAAATAATCACACTTTTACTCCGCAGCCAATATTAAATAACTTTATTTCGCAATGCCAATGACAATTAACTTGCTATTTAATAGATAAGTGTACCGCCATACAAAAAGAATGAAAGAAAGTTTGTCCACTACAAACGTGAAAGCACAAAAATTCGAGTGCGTTATCCATTTAGTCTCTTTGTGGTATTTCCCATGTTATACTAAAGTTCAAATTAGAACAGCCCGCTGCAGGCTTGCTTCTTCTATAAAGCTGATAGCGTGCTTATGTTGGTCCACTTTGCCTATGGCTAATTTCGAGGTTGGTCAACCTGAATGCGTGTTTTATGCCAAAATGGAAAGTGTTGGAGCTTAGTCCGTTTTACGAAAAGATGGAGCTCCTTTCGTACTGTGGGTTAATCCAAGAGAACAGAAACTTCAGGAATTGAAGATTCGTCCACTCTGCCTCTTAACGCCTCGTTCGTTTCCTGTACACCCAATTTGAACTACTATTTGAGGGATTTGACGGAGGAAAAGCACCAATTACTGGTCGAGAGAGATATAGCTATAAGTGCCCCTCAGAATGTTGTATAGCATCACAAAGCAATTTTCCACAACCGTAGTTAAACTGGAAGGGAAAATGATTTCATATTCTGTAGCGTACGTAAGACCATACGAGTGCTGTGATTGCTTCAAATAGATATTTCGCTCACAAGCGATCACACATATCGCAATAGAATACATATAGATGTCATTCGACGTAAATATGGTGTATAGGATCCTTCTTTACGTTCAGCCACTCGGCCACACGAACCACCGAGATCGATAGCTGCAGTCACTTAAGTGCGACCAGTATCCAGCATTCGGGAGATAGTGGGTTCGAATCCCACTGTCAGCAGCCCTGAGGATGGTTTTCTATGGTTTTCCATTTTCACACCAGGCAAAAGCTGGGGCTGTACATTAATTAAGGAAGGCCACGACCAATTCCTTCCTACTCCTAGCCCCTTCCTGTCCCATCGTCGACATAAGACATATCTGTGTCGGTGCGACGTAAAGCAACTTGTAAAACAATGGCACATGAACCGCAGGTGGTTCTTCACCTTCGCGCAGGTTACAAGAGATGACACTGTAGGAGATTGGTGTTAATTCGTCCAACACACTTTTGTGACATAAACCTAAAAAGCATCCAGCGACGGGCAGCGGCGCAGTTCCACTTAGAAAGTCGTCATGGCGTTTTGAAAGTCAACCATATCAGCGCATAAATGCAAATTTCATGATGATTCGGAATACATACGTACATACATACATACACACATGCATACATTATCACTATAGACTGTTATGCCTTTCAGCATTCAGTCTCCAAGCCTCTGTGAATTTACTAAACGTCGCCACAATCCTCTGTTCGCAACTAGTGCTACAGCCTCATTAAGTTATATACCTCTTATCTTTAATTCGTTAGAAACTGAGTCTGACCATCGTTGTCTTGGTCTCCCTCTAGTCCTCTTAACCTCCATTACAGAGTCCATTATTCTTCTAGGTAACCTATCCTCCTCCATTCGTCTCACATGACCCCACCACCGAAGCCGGTTTGTGCGTACAGCTTCATCCATTGAGTTCATTCCTAAATTAGCCTTTATCTCCTCATTCCGAGCAACCTCCCGCCATTGTTCCCACCCCTTTTTACCAGAAATCGTTCTTGTAACTTTCATGTCTGTTACTTCTAAATTATGAATAAGATGTCCTGAGTCCACCCAGCTTTCGCTCCCGTAAAGCAATGTTGATCTGAAAACGGACCGATGTAAAGATAGTTTCGTCTGGGAGCTGACTTCCTTCTTACAGAATACTGTTGATCGCAACTGCGAGCTCAATGCATTAGCTTTACGACACCTTGATTCAATCTCACTTACTATATTACCATTCTGGGAGAACACACAACCTACATACTTGAAACTATCGACCTGTTCTAGCTTTGTATCACCAATCTGACATTCAGTTCTGTTGAATTTCTTACCTGCTGACATCAGTTTAGTCTTCGAGAGGTTAATTTTCATACCATACTCATTGCACCTATTTTCAAGTTGTGCTTTCGGCACAGCCTGCCATTAAGACCAAGTCGTCAGCATAGGCCAGACTGCTTACTACATTTCGACCTAACTGAATCCCTCCCTGCCAATTTATACCTTTCAGCAGATGATCCATGTAAACTACGAACAGCAAAGGAGAAATATTACAGCCTTGTCCAACCCCTGTAAGTACCCTGAACCAAGAACTCATTCTACCATGAATTCTCACTGCAGCCCAATTATCAACATAAATGCCTTCGATTGATTTTAATAATCTACCTTTAATTCCATAGTGCCCCAGTATGGCGAACATCTTTTCCCTCGGTATCCTGTCATATGCTTTCTCTAGATCTACGAAACATAAACACAACTGTCTATTCCTCTCGTAGCATTTTTCAATTACCTGGCGCATACTGAAAATCTGATCATGACAGCCCCTCTGTGGTCTGGAACCACACTGGTTTTCATCCGACTTCCTCTCAAACACTGATCACACCCTCCCTTCTAAGATGCCAGTGAATACTTTGCCTGGTATACTAATCAATGAGATACCTCGATAATTGTTGCAATCCTTCCTGTTCCCTTGCTTATGGGTAGGTGCAATTACTGCTTTTGTCCAATCTGAAGGTACCTTACCAACACTCCATGCTAATTTTACTACTCTATGAAGCCATTTCATCCCTGCCTTCCCACTATACTACACCATTTCAGGTCTAACTTCATATATTCCTGCTGCTTTATGACAATGGAGTTTATTTACCATCCTTTCCACTTCCTCAAGCGTACGTAATTTCTCCAACATCATTTTCCTCCTCCCCACGAACTTAGCTGTTCGCAACACCACCAGGAAGAGTTCGTTTTACGCTGAGAAGATGATCAAAATATTCCCTCCACCTGTCCAGTGATTCCCTGGGATCAATTATGAGTTCACCTGAATTACTTATTACTCGGAAGAACAATATTTCTTCTGCGTTACCAAAGGAGACAACGTCCTTTACCTTTTATGTCTAAAGTGCTAACTATGCCAAATCAAAATACAGATCTCGTTTGAGTAATGAATTCTCCTGGTGCAAATGAAACTAGCTTAAACTGAAACAAGTACGGCCCCGCAGTGTAGTGGGCAACGCGTCCGCCTGTCACCCGGCAGCCCCGTGTTCGATTTCCGGCCAGGTCATGGGTTTTTAATTGTAAATGATTAATATCCCTGATCTGGGGATTGGGTGTCTGTGTCGTCCTTAACGTTCCTTTTCCCCTCACATTCAACACTTTACACTTCCGCCATTTACAAAATACACGCAGGTTCCTCACATATGTTGCAAGTAGGGGCAAGAGATCTTTCTAGGTCGACGCCCCGAACAAATAGCATTTAAAAAACTGAAACAAACCCAGATTTAGTAAAATAATAGCAAATGTAAAGGGAATGTAATTAAAAGTAAAATCTTATAATTCTAATGTCATATACAAACGGTGATCAGTGTTTGTTTGACAATCATCAACTGACACTGCTCTCATTTTCCGTGTGTGCCTCCACCTTCTGGTTCGTTTCGTATTAGGTGCTGGCTTTGTGGGTTGCTTATCATGTGGTTACAGATTTTCCCATACATGTTACTAAATTTTCGGCAGTTCAAGACAGTGCTCAAACCGATTGAAGATTACCAGCCTTAACAGTATTCACTTAACATCGTTGACGAGGAATTCAATTTTAATACTAATGTGAGTAATACACAATGAGTTCTGTTCTTCTGACTTCGCAGAGTAAGATACTCCTGAACTGTAGCTGGACACGATGACTTCACCATCAGGCCAGAAAGGTTCCAGGTTCAACTCGAGCGGATGTTTGATGTTGACATGCATATGGTTAGTAAGACTGCCTGCAGCAACTGTGATCAGGAACTCTGTTTCCGGTAGTTTATACTTCATGTACATGTGCCTCGTCATAAACTTTTATCAAGAGCCGATAGCAATCAATTTTTTGAACTCACTTTTAAAGCCTACTCAGATTAGTCCGAATAGGTATAAAGGCAATGTCTTATCAGGTAAGGCTTTATCACATTCTCTGCCAGCGAAAAGTGGACGGAAATAGCATAGGGTCTTGATACAGAAATTGTGTAAGCATAAATAGGCTATACACGAACTCCGCCACTGGGAGATACCACGGAAATCCCAATGCCACTCTCAAGCCTGGACATAGGAGGAGGGTCAATGGCTGGTCATTGAATCTCAGTGTGGGCACCAATGCCGAGTGGGTGTCTACGGTAAATACTGAAAAATGCTCGAGTTGGAGGGTTCTCCTACCGACGTAACCAGCAAATCCTACTCCCTAGGGAGATGGGCGAGGGCGAGTATCCGGCGCCTTAAAACGGGATGTTCTCGGCTATGGTATGGTAACCCAGAGAGAAGGTTCCCTGGTCCTCCAGGGTGGGGGTTGTGCGCAGGGCTAACACACCAGCCACGCGAAAAAATCTTGTTACGAGACTTACTTACAGAGATAGCCGGATGGATAAATTGATGATAAGTTGTGGATTGCTGCACTGCAAGACTGGAGAAGGTGTGCAGCAGACAGAGATGGTTGGGCAACAGCTGTAGGAGAGGCCAGGGTTCTGTATGGACTGTAGCGCCAGGAGAGTGAGTGAGTATAAATATACACGAGAATAAGCACATTGGATGAATAGTTCATAGGTGCTGTTAGGAAATGAGCAATTGGAATTTTCAGTCTTCCAGATAACGTTGTCAAGAGCATAAGAGACATTGCATTCAACCGGAAATGCACCTTTTTTCCAGGTGAGCTTAACCATGTGATTGAATATTAGATCGCTGAGCAGATTTATACAGAGTGTATCAGAAATATACCGACAAAAAGACAACAGAACGATGGTGCAATTGGATTGGCGGAGAAAAGTTTTATTCACGAGAAAATGAGGTTAATTTGTTACTTCTGGGCACGCGATTCCAATTGACGAACTCGCCGTATTCGCTATGCCAGAACAAAATCCGCTGCCGTGCTTCAGGGAAAAGAAGGGGAGGGAGGGGAAGTGGGGTGTATGACGGAGACAGAGATAATGCTCCGCGCGTATGCACAAGTTTCCTTGTTCGACTCGCAAAGGGTTGCCCTGGTCTCTTACAGGCAATAACCCAGTTCGTTTATTAAACAGCCGTAACTGCACAAACAGTATAAGAACACGTTAATTTAACCGTACTGGTCAGTCAAGGAATACACCAGATTATTTCTTCACTCGTCTGTTGGTCGCAGCAACGTTAACATGCTCGAATATGCAACGCTGCCGCCCCACAATTGTGCATTCCTTCACTCACAACGTCGTAAATGGAATTAAACACTAAACAAAGGGAACAATACTCCTAATGGTTTGATTATAGTAGATGTTCAATATCCCCGCACCCCCTTCCTCCTACTTCGATGCACAGTTCACAATGGTGTAGTATTGAAACGTATTTAGGATGTGTGGTGTGTCGCGAAAGCTGCCTGTATTCTTGGCACAAGTTCATCTTCTCTTTCTACGGGGTTCGCATAGTAGTCGATTCGTGCAGAACAAATATATACTGCCTTCTGCCTACCAGAATGCTCAGGAAATAGTAGAGCTAGAAGTATATGTGAAGATATCAGCATCCAAGCAGATATAAGCAGGAAAGTATTAAAATATTGGTTAAGATTAAAAAGGGTAGAGGGTAAGACACCTAGATGAGGATTATTGGTTATCGAAAGTAAAAATTATGCTAGATAAAATAGGAATGGGAGAATATTGGGACAAAGAGATGAAGAGCAAAGAGAACAGATTCATTAAAAAATTAACGATTACAGTGAAGGACATAGAGAAACAGATGATTAGGGCAGAATGTGAAACTAAAAGAACACTAGCAGAATTTTGCGGAATTATTCAAAACATGTCAATAAGAAAAAAAAAGAATTCCAAATAGGGAACTAAGTGGTGCGTTGTGGTGACTTATGGGATTATATATATAAACAAGGGATTTTTTTTGCTATTTGCTTTACGTCGCACCGACACAGATATGTCTTACGGCGACGATGGGATGGGAAAGGCCTAGAAATGGGAAGGAAGCGGCCGTGGCCTTAATTAAGGTACAGCCCCGGCATTTGCCTGGTGTGAAAATGGGAAACCACGGAAAACCATCTTCAGGGCTGCCGACAGTGGGGCTCGAACCCACTCTCTCCCGATTACTGGATACTGACCGCACTTAAGCGACTGCAGCTATCGAGCACGGTGAAACAAGGGACTAAGAGAGAACCATAATGAAAATCGTTGTTTATTCTGTGGCGAAATAATGGAAGAAGCTCATTTACTGAGAACATGTAAGGGAACAAATGCACTGAGAACTAAATACCTTGGGGAGAAATATAAATTAAAAGTAGAAAGAGAGAAGGAATTTTATACACTAACCAAATTGTTAAATAAAGAATGGATCACTCCAGGAAGAGTAGCTAAGTTTTTCTGTATTTTAAGAAACATGTGGCAGAAAGAAATAAGAAGAGATTAACAATAACTGAAAGTAATGCCATTGTTAGTACCAAATGTTAGTAAATGTGATGTTGATGAGTGTGATGATAGACAAGTAAACTGGAATTATAAGTAGTATTATGAGGAATGAGGGGTAACATGTAAACAGAATAATGCACATGAAGAAACATGAAGACAATGTAAGACACAAGTTCAGCAGAGATGTAATATGATGACTGTACAACAAGTGGTAGTGGATCGTGTCAGGAGAGGTAGAAGTGGAATGTTATGACTTGCTGTGTCAGACAGGTGAGTTAAAGGAGGATATTTCCCACTGTCGGCAGCCCTGAAGATGGTTGCTGTACTTTAATTAAGGCCACGGCCGCTTTCTTCCCATTCCCAGGCCTTTTCTATCCCATCGTCGCCATAAGACCTTTCTATGTCGGTGCGACGTAAAGCAAATAGCAAAAAAAAAAAGAAAAAAATGGAGGATATTTACCTCTACATAGGTGCCAGTGTGCCGCAATGCCGTAATTCATTTTAAATTTGCCATTCTGATTTTAACTTCTCACTTTAATGTAGTAATATAAAAACTGTTTAATTAGTAAGATAGGCAGGGGAAGACACATGTTGTCCTAGACTATATAATATTGTTAAGGTCTAGGACAAAATAAATTATATTCAGTATAGTCATCATCATCATCATCATCTGTTTACCCTCCAGGTTCGGTTTTTCCCTCGGACTGAGCGAGGGATCCCACCTCTACCGCCTCAAAGGCAGTGTCCTGGAGCTTCAGACTCTTGGTCGGGGGATACAACTGGGGAGTATGACCAATACCTCGCCCAGGCGGCCTCACCTGCTATGCTGAACAGGGGCCTTGTGGAGGGATGGGAAGTTTGGGAGGGATAGGCACGGAAGAGGGAAAGAAGCGGCCGTGGCCTTAAGTTAGGTACCATCCCGGCATTCGCCTGGAGGAGAAGTGGGAAACCACGGAAAACCACTTCCAGGATGGCTGAGGTGGGAATCGAACCCACCTCTACTCAGTTGACCTCCCGAGGCTGAGTGGACCCCGTTCCAGCCCTCGTACCACTTTTCAAATTTCGTGGCAGAGCCGGGAATCGAACCCGGGCCTCCGGGGGTGGCAGCCAATCACGCTAACCACTACAGCACAGAGGCGGACATTCAGTATAGTAATAGTCAATAAGTGCGAAAGGGAAATGTAAGGCATGTATCAAATTTAATGAATTGTAATAAACGAATGCTCTCTCCCCAGCTTCAGGTGATCCTGAACTGGGAGACGGGAGTATTCATTCATTCATTCATTCATTCATTCATTCATTCATTCATTCATTCATTCATTCATTCATTCATTCATTCATTCATTCATTCATACTGCCTTCTGGAGATGAGAAGCGACTATGCGAACCGAACGAGAAACTTGTGCATTCGCATGGAGCATTGCCTCTGTCTCCCACTTCCCACTTCCCCTCCCTGTCCTTCTCTGACGCACAGCAACAGGCAGCGGTTGGTTTTCTGGCATAGTAACGTCAATTTAGAATTGCGCGTCCAGAAATAACAAAGTAAACTCATTTTCTGTCCGGTCCCGCGGTGTAGGGGGCAACGCATCCGCCTATCACCCGGCGGCCCCGGATTCGATTACCGTCCAGGTCAGGGGTTTTTAATTGTAAATGATTAATATCCCTGGCCTGGGGACTGGGTGTTTGTGTCGTCCTTAACGTTCCTTTCCTCACATTCAACACTTTACACTTCCGCAATATCCAAATACACGCAGGTTCATAACTTATGGTGCAAGTAGGGGCAACTGATCTTTCTAGGTCGACGCCCAAAACAAGTAGCATTTTTTAAAAACCTCATTTTCTTGAAAATAAATATTTTTACTCCGCCAATCCGAATGCACCATCGTTCTTTACATAACACGAAGAGCATCCCTGTTTTTTTGGTCGGTGTAGTCCTGATACGCCGGCCCCGCGGTGTAGAGGTAGCGTGCCTGCCTCTTACCCGGAGGCCCCGGGTTCGATTCCCGGCCAGGTCAGGGATTTTTACCTGAACCTGAGGGCTGGTTCGAGGTCCACTCAGTCTACGTGATTAGAACTGAGGAGCTATCTAAAGGTGAGACAGCGGCCCCGGTCTAGAAAGCCAAGAATAACGGCCGAGAGTATTCGTCGTGCTGACCACACGACACCTCGTAATCTGCAGACCTTCAGGCCGAGCAGCGGTCGCTTGGTAGGCCAAGGCCCTTCAAGGGCTGTACTGTCATGGGGTTTGTTTTTGTTTGTTTGTAGTCCTGATACACTCTGTAGATAAGCGTACGAAGGTTGGAGACAGCATTACCGTTCTGGGGGACGTTGTCAATGTTGTCGAGCAAAACTCGCTCACAAAAGCGTTTGACAAATTTTTCCATCGACGGAAAGGCAAAAGTAAAAAATGGAACTAGTTAAGTTGCACTGCTTGAAATGGTTCTTATCTCTTTGTGTTCATCCGAAATAGCAAACAGATTTCGTCCATGCAGTGAAAGTGAATCAAGAGCCAGACAGCAGTTTGCTTAAAAAATGGAAGAGAGACAAAATTGCTTCACCATTCTTGAC
The DNA here is from genome assembly GCF_040414725.1 of Anabrus simplex. Classification (NCBI taxonomy): domain Eukaryota; kingdom Metazoa; phylum Arthropoda; class Insecta; order Orthoptera; family Tettigoniidae; genus Anabrus; species Anabrus simplex. Next base: position 175,370,857 of record NC_090266.1, on the reverse strand, counting down.
GAATATTGTAATCAATTCGACCACAGCGGCACTTTGTGAACGTTCCTTTTTAGTGAAGTGGTTACAAATGACGGAAATCCTTACTTTTCTCTCCCCCAAGGAACTTTATGACCTGTTCGGAGGAGACTTTTCCTTACAGGGATAGGAAACATGCCATTATGGGTCGAAATAGCGGGGATGAGGATAATTAAAATGAGGATAGAGATCAATCCTCTAACTTCCAATTTGCATCCAAAGTCTCCTACGAAAAATGTACGTTTGGCAACCATAAATTTATCAGATAGGAGCCCCGACAGTTATTCTTCTTGATTTCACTTTCATTTATACTTTCGAACGGCAATAGGATTGAATGAATTTTTGTATTCGTGCAAAATCTCGACATCCAGCTTTTGCCGGATTTTGACGTTTCATGATCCTTAGATACTGAAAAAGTAATTTTTGCAATATGTCTGTGATTTTTAACATGTCGTGAAGTTCCTTCCTAGGCATGTCAAGGGACTAGGAGTCACGTAAAACTACAGTACAACATAGCTTGTATTATTATTATTATTATTATTATTATTATTATTATTATTATTATTATTATTATTATTTTTTTGCTAGGGGCTTTACGTCGCACCGACACAGATAGGTCTTATGGCGAATTATTATTATTATTATTATTATTATTATTATTATTATTATTATTATTATTATTATTATTATTATTATTATTATTATTATTATTATTATTATTATTATTATTATTATTATTATTATTATTGTTGTCTTACTCCTTGGCTGAATGAACAGCCTACTGCCCTTCGTTGCAGAAGGCCCCGGCTTCGATTCCTGGTCGAGCCAGTGATTTTAACTGCGTCTGGTTAATTCTTCTGGGGTTGAGTGTTTGTGTTGGTCTCAATACAATTCTCTTCATCTACATACATACAAACAACACATTACGCTACCAACCACGACAGAAACACACCATAATGAAAAGGCTACATCCCTCAGCGTAGGGTTTGCGTCAGGAAAGGCATCCAGCCGTGAAAATGGGCCAAATCCATATAAACTGCCGACCACATATAATCCGGAAAAGGAGCCGGAAATAATAATAATAATAATAATAATAATAATAATAATAATAATAATAATAATAATAATAATAATAATAATAATAATAATCACCTGTGGCTACTGTTAGTCAGGTTAATCTTGTACGACAAACACTCCGTAGAGGGTGAGCGGCTTCTTCCACCTATGAGAAAATGCGCGTTATTGTTATAGTGCTATATATCATTGCAAGACTATTGGGGACAGCAAAAATACCCAGTCCTCGAGCTAATGGAAATTAATCGTTTAGGATAAAAATCATTTGACGGATCTCAAAGTGTAACAATGTCAAAGTCCATCACTCAAACAAATGGTGTGCTACAGGGAGACCCCATGAGCACTGCAAAAGGCAATCGACGCACTGGACCAATGGGCACGTATAAACGAACTGACAATCAACTTAGAGAAGACAGAGCATACGACTTTCAGGACGGGAGGACGGCCAGCCGTAGACGAAAAATATATTTACTATTATTTTGTTTTACGTCGCACCGACACAGACAAACCTTATGGCAACGTTGGGACAGGAAAGGGCTAGGAGTGGGAAGGAAGCGACCGTGGCCTTAATTAAGGTACAGCTCCCAACATTTATCTGGTGTGAAAATTGGAAACCACGGAAAACCATCTTCATGGCTGCCCGCAGTGGGATTCGAACCCACTATCTCCCGGATGCAAGCTCACAGCTGCGCGTCCCTAACCGCATGGCCAACTTGCTCGGTTGTTCTGTTGTCATGAAGTATTGTGTATTTTGGGGAAGATCTCCGAACATCACATGAAGTGATGGGAGAAAACTTCACTGAAGACAGTTCATCTGGTTTCACCACCTCACCTCGTAGTATATTGGCTACTTTAACGCTCTCTTGCCACCCTGGGTTTCGTTGCAGGACCCTATGAACCTTTTTCCTGATAGCGGCTACTTTCCCAGATTTTTGCTCAATACTTAACCTAGCTTATTTTACATATGGACTCCACAAGGGCCATGCAACTCCTCTACAACTCTGTGATGGCTCTCAGCAACTTGGTGAAGATGCCTTCAGGCACGCCAAATCTGATCTAACCGATGGGCAGGAGCATGGTTTTCTTCGCTTCTCATATACAGATAGCATCCTCATGGTCAATGGCCTGAATAATACAGCGTTAAAACAAACTAACTTGCCACAATACGTAAATTAGTAATCGTATAAATGCGATGGCGAAATGAAAAAATGATAAAAGGGACAAATGAACTTACTTCCTTACTTCAGGCTTGCCAGAAGACTATCCTTCCATCGGTAGTAAAGTTGGGATATCCTGTGAGCCACTGCTTCATCCAGTAGGACTTGGACCGAGCTCGATAGCTGCAGTCGCTTAAGTGCGGCCAGTATCCAGTATTCGAGATATAGTAGATTCGAACCCCACTGTCGGCGGCCCTGAAGATGGTTTCCCGTGGTTTCCCATTTTCACACCAGGCAAATGCTGGGGCTATACCTTAATTAAGGCCGCGGCCCCTTCCTTCCCACTCCTAGGTCTTTCCTGTCCCATCGTCGCCATAAGACCTATCTGTGTCGGTGCGACGTAAAGCAACTAGCAAAAAAAAAAAAAAAAAAAGTAGGACTTGGAAGATTTTTTTTTACGCATTGCCGAACACACTCCTTCAGAGTCGATCTCAACACGATCTTGAGACATTGTGTCCAACAATTTGCAGCGAAGGGGAGATATGGGTGTGTACAACATAGGTCGACGTTGATTGGTTGACGCATATCATCTGAGGAAGTGGGAGAGGTGGAAAACTTCGAACTCAGATTTTTCCTCGTATGTTCTGAAATGAATTTCCCAAGCGCTACTTCTGCAGGCTTCCGAGAATTCTCCTTATTGTTACTGGATTGAACAGATGTTGAGAAACGAGAAAATAATTATCCCGACCACATCAGCTACAGTATAGTACATTGGAAGAAAATTTGCATCTTAAAAGAGTGTCAAAATGCATTAAAAAGGCAATTATACTCCAAATAGGCACGAACCCTTTATATGGGCATTTATAGGCACAATAAAACCAAATAATTCTTAATAAAACGGGTTAATATCTTAAAAGCCTACTTTTCCGTACACAAGAATAACATAGGTAAATAGGCAAAATCTCATCCCTACTTATAATAGACACCAGTAGTGTACCCAGGATCGCCCGATTGGAGGGCGGGGAGGGGGGGGGGGGAGGTTGTAGTAGAAAATAATGGTAGAACACAATGAAGGTGCATGCATGACTTGTCATTATGTCTCTGAATGTTTATTTAATTTATTGTTTATTGTCAGTTTCGGTTTATTTTCTCTGTTTCTTCTTTCTTTCTTTCTTAATATGTTTACCCTCCCGGGTTGGTTTTTCCCTCGGACTCAGCGAGGGATCCCACCTATACCGCCTCAAGGGTAATGTCCTGGAGCGTGAGGCGTTTGGGTCGGGGGATACAAGTGCGGAGGAGTGCCAGTAACTCACCCAGGGGGTTCACCTGCTATGCTGAACAGGGGTCGTGTGGGGGTGGGGTGGTAAGATCGGAAGGGATAGACAAGGAAGAAGGACCGTGGCCGTGACTAGGAGTGGGAAGGAAGCAGCCGTGGCCTTAATTAAGGTACAGCCCCAGCATTTGCCTGGTGTGAAAATAGGAAACCACGGAAAACCATCTTCAGGGCTGCCGACAGTGGGATTCGAGCGGCCGTGGCCTTAAGTTAGGTACCACTGGGCGAGTTGGCCGTGCGGTTAGGGGCACGCAGCTGTGATCTTGCATCTGGGAGACAGTGGGTTTGAACCCCACTGCCGGCAGCCCTGAAGATGGTTTTCCGTGGTTTCCCATTTTCACACCAGACAAATGCTGGAGCTGTATCTTAATTAAGGAAACGGCCGCTTTCTTCCCATTCCTAGGCCTTTCCTATTCCATCATCGCCATAGGACCTATCTTTGTCGGTGCGACGTAAAACAAATAGCAAAAAAAGTTAGGTACCATCCCGGCATTTGCCTGGAGAAGTGGGAAACAATGGACAACCACTTCGAGGATGGCTGAGAAGGGAAAGGAACCCCCCCTCTACTCATTTGACCTCCCGAGGCTGAGGGGACCCCGTCCCAGCCCTCGTGTCACGTTTCAAATTTTATGGCAGACCCGGGAATCGAACCCGGGCCTCCGTGGGTGGCAGCTAATCACACTAACCGCTAAACCACAGAGGTGGACGTATTCGTCTGATTAAATTAATTATCTAAAATATAAATAGTATAACATTTCTAAACTCTTATGTCAAAAAATCTGGTAGGGCTAAACCCGCCCCTGCGAATAACACTTTAGTATATTCCTATTCATCTCAGATCGATTTCTAGTAGGACATAGCGTTTAAAGTGCACTGTATCTTCTGATGTGGGCTAGGAAAAAGTGTTACTAACACTGACTTGCCTCAGTCTCACCCTTGGCGTTTACTTTATAAAAGTGACTAAGATATGAGCGCTGCTAGTAATGTCATTCTTTATGCAAGCAGTCCTTATGAATGGACTGCTAGTGTCACTCAGAGAGTCAGTGCGTGTATTTCAGTGGACTTGGCAGACATATGTTATAGCTCCAACTGGATCAGGCAGGACAGAAACGGGGAATCATATCTCTCATTTCCCAAGCATGTCTATTCAGTGAGCCTAGACTGTCTATGGCAGCAGATGGAGGACCTGTTATGGATGCAACCAGCCTGCAGGCTCAGGACTAAACATAAAACATATATTTAAAACACTAGTCTGATTTTTTGCTATTTGCTTTACGTCGCACCGACACAGAAAGGTCTTATGGCGACGATAGGATAGGAAAGGTCTAGGAATGGGAAGGAAGCGGCCGTGGCCTTAATTAAGGTACAGCCCCAGTATTTGCCTGGTGTGAAAATGGAAAACCACGGAAAACCATATTCAGGGCTGCCGACAGTGGGGTTCGAACCCACTATCTCCCGGATGCGAGCTCACAGCTGCGCGCCCCTAACCGCGCGGCCAACTCGCCCCGTCTGATTTTTGTGAGCGCGATTTTGAGAGAACGGCTCAACCGATTGACATCGTAAAGCATCCTGACAAAAGCTCTTGGCCTGTAGATTTCTAGTGCCCTTAAAGGAATAAACATTTCTTGTGGTATATTTTTAAATTATTAAAGAAAAATGTAGCATTTTGATTGGCCAAACCGCTCGCCACTACTTCAAGACAGCCTGAACCGTGAGAGCGCTGAGCAGGGGGCACGATAAGTGAGGTGGAAGGGGCATGGGCAGTCAGACGTCTTCCTCGTCAGCTGTACTTTGGGGACAGGAATAGCCGCTGTTTTGCGAGTTTTAACAGTGCACATTACACTTAAATTCCTCTAAATTTAAATGAGAGTTCGGTGTCTGGATTAAAGTTGAATTGCAAAGCAACTGACAATATTCGATTAGCCCGGATCAGTATGGGATAAAGCCCCAATGGCAAATAGTCATTAATATGTGTGAATCGTCTTCTAAAATATATCATAGTAAAGACATTCCATTCCCTCTGGTGGGAAAATGATTGTTCTTGGGGGAGATTTCATAAAGGTTTTGCCTGTTTTGGCACATGTTTACCGCCAAAAAATTATTTATTTATAACTATATTAATACTCTCTTCCTTGGCCCTTCTTTAAAAAACGCCGCTAACATAGAAAAATGCGGGCAAAACCACAAACAAATGGAATTCGCTGATTTTTTGCAAGAAATCGGTAACAGCGACTACCCAGAATTTTGGCACATGGTGATGTGATTGAAATTTATAGCAAAGTGTTCATTTCTGCGAAAGATGTCATCATTTTCTCGAAAGCTGTCATTCTTAAGTCATTGGTCTTATATCCGATAGTTCAAAACTACTCGCTAGCGTCAACAGATTAGCACTGTAGATGAAAGCAGACTACTTCAGTTTCCTACATGATTCTTGAATGTGTAGCCATAGTTAGAATATACTCCTTAAAAATGGGCACGTTTCTAACTGTTCCTCAGTCGAACCATATTGGTGCCTAATTCTAAGAAGTATGTACGAAAATGGTTTAGATTTGGAACTAACTCCGAAGCACACACCACATGCAGTATTGAGAGGTTAACTTCATGGGCACCGCAATCATATACCATACAAACTGTATCTGTTTTAACCACATCTTCATATGTCGTCCTGACAATGTCCAACAACATTTCAGCATGATCTAACAAGCACCACGAGAGCATCTCATTTTATTACTTTGGTTGATGTGGAAACACCATCTAGCAGTTCTCCGTCAGCTGGTGGTTATTTACAGCGGCGTTCAATGACTCGCATACGGCTATTGTAAATGTTGCCATGTCAAGAGAGCTATATTTTAAAGTTCCAATAGTGCCAGAAGGTAATTGTACAAAGAATGCACCGAGCAACTGGCTGCTTGGTTTGGGTTACGTAGCTATCAGCTTGCATTCGGGAGATAGTGGGTTCGAACCCAACTCTCGGTAGCCCTGAAGATCGTTTCCCGCGGTTTTTCCATTTTCACACCAGGCTGTACATTAGAGTAATTAAGGGCACAGTCGCTTCCTTCCCACGTCTAGGCATTTCCTATTCAGTCGTTGCCGTAAGACCTATCTGTGTCGGTGTGACTTAAAGAAAATTGTAAAAAAAAAAGTACAAGGAATTGCGTATATAAGGGAATCCTTCAATAAACAAATACCCCATTGGTAGTCATGTCTTGACGGGATTCAGCTTATTATTAATTATGTATGTTGGGTATTCAGCCCGAAGTGTGGTTTGATCCTCCACAGTTCCGCCAAACAGCTGTCATAGATTGCCTAGACGTCTCTGAAGAGGCATACTAGGGAAATGAGGAGTGAGGTAGCTCCCCGTTGCTTTCCTCACCGAGCCAGACGTTGCTATTACATATCAGTCTGCCAAGCCCACTGAAATGCATGCACCAACCGACCCTATGAGTGACATTTTCACACCATTCGTAACAGGGACTGGCTGCATAAGGATTGATATTTCTAGCATCACACATACCCCGGTCACTTTTATATTGTCAAAGCCTGAGACTGAGACAGGTCAATGAAGGTAACAAATTTATTCTAGCCCATACCAGACCACATCTTTCCAGCAAAGGCACCATCAATATTATTATTATTATTATTATTATTATTATTATTATTATTATTATTATTATTATTATACCGTAAACTTTTAATTAGTAACTGATCATTTTAAACAAACTGCGTACAGCGTTCCTTGATAGCGTGTACTGTGGTTTAAGCCAGTAGGATGCGACTAAGAGGAAGATTTGAAGAAACGAGCTGTGTCCCCAAAGAAGTGAAAATAATGAGTTTGTGGAAGTCAACTTATTAAATAATACAATGTGTATTAAAGGGAGAGTAGCCCCAATGTTCCAAGAACTCGAGAGTTATCCGTAAGCGCAGCCCTCAACGGTACAACAAAAAATGATTAGTTTTCCCGGAAGTCTACTCTTTCTCCGAAAGACTTTCTTCCCACTGCCGAGAGATTAGACATACACAAAAGAGAATTGTATGAGCACACCGGTACAATCAGTGAGAGAAAACCGTGACCAACTGCTGTACATTTATTATTTCTAATTCTGAGAATAATGTCCATATTACCTTCTGTTCGCGTAAAATCATTTAAGAATTATCAATTTAATAGTGTTCTTACAACTGAATATATTACGAGAGTCACTCATTATTGTTTGAGGTTTACCTCTGAACTGAGAATTGTGGTGATGCTAAGAGAAAATTACACTGCAGGCTCTTCCACATATTTCCGCATTTTAGTATGCACCAGTGTTGGACAAAATTCAGTCAGATTATGGACTGAAGCCTAATGACTAGAATGTAATCAAGATTGGTTATTAAAAATTAATCTGTTCCAATCATCGTCCATGATAAGTGATTGATTTAGCTTACATTGCAATCAATCAATAAATCATGATTAAGTGGTATTACATATCCAACATTCAGTCAGAGGTACAGGACTCTATATTATACCTAAGATTCTTTCATCATCATCATCATCATCATCATCATCATCATCATCTGTTTACCCTCTAGGTTCGGCTTTTCCCTCGGACTCAGCGAGGGATCCCACCTCTACCGCCTCAAGGGCAGTGTCCTAGAGCTTCAGACTCTTGGTCGGGGATACAGCTGGGGAGAATGACCAGTACCTCGCCCAGGCGGCCTCACCTGCTATGCTGAACAGGGGCCTTGTGGAGGGATGGGAAGATTGGAAGGTATAGGCAAGGAAGAGGGAAGGAAGCGGCCGTGGCCTTAAGTTAGGTACCATCCCGGCATTCGCCTGGAGGAGAAGTGGGAAACCACGGAAAACCACTTCCAGGATGGCTGAGGTGGGAATCGAACCCACCTCTACTCAGTTGACCTCCCGAGGCTGAGTGGACCCCGTTCCAGCCCTCGTACCACTTTTCAAATTTCGTGGCAGAGCCGGGAATCGAACCCGGACCTCCGGGGGTGGCAGCTAATCACACTAACCACTACACCACAGAGGTGGACATCCTAGGATTCTTTACTGCGCGGAATATATATCTCAAAACAATATAAAAAAATGAAGTAGAAAAAGAAGAAGAAGATGAACACTCACATTATGACATTTATTGTGACAAAATCAATCAAAGTAAAGTTCTAAAAGCAAAATAAAACGTGAATCAAGTCATGAAATAAAATGTCAAGATATGCCATTTCCTGTAAAGTAACGAAAGTGTTGCCCGGCCCTGCGGTGTAGGTGGCAACGCGTCCGTCTGTCAACCGGCGCCCCGGGTTCAATTCCCGGCCGGGTCAGGGTTTTTAATTGTAATGATTAATATCCCTGGCTTGAGGACTGGGTGTTTGTGTCGTCCTTAACATTCCTTGCCTCACACACAACATTCCACACTACCGCCATTCCAATTACACGCAGATTCATACAATATGGCGCCAGTAGGGGCAAAAGATCCATATAGGTCGACGCCCCGAACAAATAGCATTTCAAAAAAGAAAAAAGTGTTTCATAAAGTAACAATAGACTGTTCATCATACCGAAAATCGAGTTATTATACAATAAAGTAAAAACACAAAAGCCGGGCTGTGTGGCTCTGATGATCCCAACTTTCGATCCTGGCTCAGTCCGGTGATGTTTGAAGGTGCTCAAATACGTCAGCTTCGTGTCGGCAGATTTACTGGCACGAGAAAAAGAAGTCTGAGGGACACAATTCCGGCACCTCGGCATTCCGAAAACCGTCAAAAGTAGTTAGTGGGACGTAAAAGAAAATAGACCCTAACATTATTATTATTATTATTATTATTATTATTATTATTATTATTATTATTATTAAAACATAAAATAATACGAAGGCATGCAAATGGAATAAGTTTGTATACCGTATACAAACATTTCATAAAGAAATTTAAATTGCTCTTCAATTTATTTGAAATAAAAAATCAAGTTTTCATTACAAAACGAAAAATTAAAGCTATGAAACACAATATCAACGAAGACGTACAAACACAATAAGTTAACGCCTACCCATATTTGAAGTAATATAAATTGCTCTTGAATACTGAATTTTCACGACCGCATTGTAATCGAAACAGACTTTCAACGTATTAGGTCGTGTTACGTACATGTAGTACGTGTTGAAGAGATGTTAAGTACAGAACAAAAATGACCAGCCGGACACCAGTGGGATCCGACCCACAACCTCCCGATTTCGCGTCGGTTGCTCTACCAATTGAGCTATGGTGGCCTAGGCCATCTTTGTTCTGTTTGAAAGAATCTGAGCTACAGGTCTGGCACTGCTGCTAGCACACTGTAGAGTGCGTTTAAGTCGCCCGTTGTGGGGCATGTCAATGAATATTGAATTTTCACGACCGCATTGTAATCGAAACAGACTTTCAACGTATTAGGTCGTGTTACGTACATTTAGTACGTGTTGAAGAGATGTTAAGTCATCATCATCATCATCTGTTTACCCTCCAGGTTCGGTGTTTCCCTCGGACTTAGCGAGGGATCCCACCTCTACCGCCTCAAGGGCAGTGTCCTGGAGCTTCAGACTCTTGGTCGGGGTATACGACTGGGGAGTATGACCAGTACCTCGCCCAGGCGGCCTCACCTGCTATGCTGAACAGGGGCCTTGTGGAGGGATGGGAAGATTGGAAGGGATAGGCAAGGAAGAGGGAAGGAAACGGCCGTGGCCTTAAGTTAGGGACCATCCCGGCATTTGCCTGGAGGAGAAGTGGGAAACCACGGAAAACCACTTCCAGGATGGCTGAGGTGGGAATCGAACCCACCTCTACTCAGTTTACCTCCCGAGGCTGAGTGGACCCCGTTCCAGCCCTCGTACCACTTTTCAAATTTCGTAGCAGAGCCGGGAATCGAACCCGGACCTCCGGGGGTGGCAGCTAATCACGCTAACCACTACACCACAGAGGCGGACGAAGAGATGTTAAGTACAGAACAAAAATGACCAGCCGGACACCAGTGAGATCCGAACCCACAACCTCCCGATTTCGCGTCGGTTGCTCTGCACTTAACATCTCTTCAACACGTACTACATATACGTAATACGAACTAATACGTTGAAAGTCTGTTTCGATAAATTGCTCTTCTGGATAACACGTGTTAAAAGCATTGATCACATAAATGTGAGATTTCGGCAAATTAGTAATGGTAACACTGCCGGTCCCAGTATCTAGGAGGCATCGGTTTCGATTCCTGGCCATGTCAGGGATTTTTACCTGTATCTGGGGGCTAGTTCGAGGTTCACTCAGCCTACGTGATTACAGTTGAGGAGCTGTCTGACGGTGCGGCAGCAGCCCCGATCTAGAAAGCCAAGAGTAACGGCCGAGAGGATTCATGCGCTGACCAGGTAGCACCTAGTAATCTGCACGCCTTCGGGCTGAGAATTGGTCGCTTGGTAAGCCAAATACCATCAGGGGTGTTTTGCCACGAGGTTTAGTTTAGTCTCGGTAACAAAGGAGAACATTCTCACCACAGGTCAAAATGATGCATTGGAGTGTTGTAGTTTTAAAATACATTTTTAAAGATTGGGGCACCTTCTAGAAGTTTTATGTCATGACTTTCTTCGTTGAAAGAATTGGACGTAGTAATTTTAGCTCTCTTCCTCTGGCAATCTGATCATTTCTTTTGAGTTTCACTATCGGAGCCTGATTTGATGATGATAATGATGACGATGGTGCTTGTTATTTAAAGGGGTCTAACATCTAAGGTCATCGGCCTGGAGGAGCCTGATTTGAAATCACGTAAGTCGTTATTATTTGCTTTAGCATTTGTATTCCTTTCAATTTAGGCTTCAGTCTTTTGTAAAATTAATAATAATGTTATTGGATTTACGTCCCCCTAACTACATTTTACTTTTTTCGGAGACGCCGAGTTGCCGGAATTCAGTCCCACAGGAGTTCTTTTACGTGCCAGTAAATCTACCGATATGAGGCTGTCGTACCTGAACACCTTCAAATACCACCGGACTGAGCAAGGATCGAACCTGCCAGGTTGGGGCCAGAAGGCCAAATCCTTTACCTCTGAGCCACTCAACCCTGCAAAGTTTGTAAAATTTGACTGACTTCTGTACAAATTGCTGACTTTAATACATTGGTACGACTTTTGTTCTTTGTTTTCTTTTTACAATCTGCTTTACATCGCACCGACGTCTTGTGGTGACGATGGGGTAGGGAAGGGCTAGGGGTCGGAAAGAAGCGGCCGTGGCCTTAATTAAAGTACAGCCCCCAGCATTTGCCTGGTGTGAAAATGGAAAACCACAGAAGACCATCTTCAGGGCTGCCGACAGTGAGCACCCACTGTCACCCGGATGCAAGCTCACAGCTGCGCGCCCCTAACCGCACAGCCAACTTTTAAAAATAATTTTTTCCTGATGTTTTCTTATTTGTTTCATTCTTTACTTGTTTTTCCTCTTTAATTTCTATTTAAGTACAACACACACACAGCCTCGATCCAGTGAAAATAACCAATTAAATTTTAAAATCCCCGAACTTGCCAGGAATCAAACCCGGGGCCACTTCAACCAGAGGCCAGCACCATAACCATTTAGACAGACAGCTCGCCCGGTAGTACCGAGTTCAATGGTTATCACTCCATCTTGGATAATAAGCTATATCGCACAGCTGATACACACTTTTACAAAATCTTGAACAAAAAAATACCAACCGGCTGTTAATACATCGCTCGCTTCACAGATCCCAACCAAACCACTTTAAATGAGGTAGGCCTATAAACACACAAATTAAATTCCCTACTTAACCCTAGTGTCTACATGCTTTAAAATAAAACCTCTGTGGAGTAGTGGTTAGTGTGGTTAGTTGCCATCCCCGGAGGCCCGGGTTCGATTCCAGGCTCTGCCACGAAATTTGAAAAGTGGTACGAGGGCTGGAACGGGTTCCACTCAGCCTCGGGAGGTCAACAGAGTAGAGGAGTTTTGGTTCCCACCTCAGCCATTCTGGAAGTGGTTTTTCGTGGTTTCCCACTTCTCCTCCATGCAAATACCGGGATGGCCACGGAAGGCCACGGCCGCTTCCTTCCCTCTTCCTTGTCTATCCCTCCCAATCTGTTCAGCATAGGAGGTGAGGCCGCTTGGGCGAGGAAGTGGTCCTCCTCCCCAGTTGTATCCCCCGACCCATAGTCTCACGCTCCAGGACACTGCCCTTAGGTGGTAGAAGTGGGATCCCTCGCTGAATCTGAAGGAAAAACAAGCCAGGAAAGTAAACGGAATAAGAAAAAAGAAATAAATAAAGAAAGAAAAACACAATGAAATGCGCCTCCTACACTCACTTGTGTGCTCCCTAGGAAAGGGCCACATCTCTCTAGACCAAGATTATCCTAGCCTCATATTGACACTGTGGTTGGGAAGTTGCAAATTATAGACCAACATTGCTAACACTGGATTAATCTTCTTCACTATGAATCAGTAGACTTGATTCTTTAATACTTTCACATGCCACACTCCTATCACTGCTGAAAATAATTAACACCGACGAGAATGAACACACTTTCACACGCAGTACTGGATCACAGCAGGTTTCACTACAAGGAAGTTCCACTGGTTTACATACTTCTCTCCCTGGACAGGTAGACCGCGGCTGAAATCAGACACACTCCTAAAGTGATGATTGATGACCACTGACTCTCTTACCCACAAGTTCTCCTTACTCGAGCGTTAACCTAGATGGCTCAATATGAACAACCTGGATTCATAAAATTCGCGCACAACATTGAAGATACCGTAACCGGCGTTCACATGAACTGCTAAGAAGCTTTCGGAACGTGATTATTGAACCTTCTTTGGAGTTCCTGCTACTAGCGATACATATTCTCACACTGGAAATATTTACAAATTATTTTTTTTCTATTTGCTTTACGTCGCACCGACACAGATATGTCTTATGGCGACGATGGGATGGGAAAGGCGTAGGAAGTGGAAGGAAGCGGCCGTTGCCTTAATTAAGGAAGAGCCCCGGCATTTGCCCGGTGTGAAAATGGGAAACCACGGAAAACCATCTTCAGGGCTGCCGACAGTGGGGCTCGAACCCACGATCTCCCGATTACTGGATACTGGCCTCACTTAAGCGACTGCAGCTATCGAGCTCGGTATCTAAAAATTTAAAGCATGACAATGCCGTATGTGCAAGACAGCGTCCCGCCAAAAACAAGGGTTGTACAAATGTTCCGAGGGCCGAGTGCGGGAGATTCAAACTTAGCGTCCTCACTTTTCTTGCTTGAATTCTAAATTATTCTTCGCTCAAACGCTGTCACTCTGAGCAATCTGGATTAGATTTAACCTTGCAGACCCATGAAAACCTGCCAAAATAGGACAATTTAAAAGTTATTACATCTGGAATTCCAGTAGTACCCCCACATTTTGGCACAGTCTCGTTTTTGACAGTGTCGGAGGCATATTTGATCATAAGACATGTTACTGAACTGACAACTGGCTAATTACAAAATATGACAAAACGTTAATAAATGTTGTCTTATTTATTTATTTATTTATTTATTTATTTATTTATTTATTTACTTATTTATTTACTTACTTATTTATTTATTTATTTATTTATTTACTTATTTACTTACTTATTTATTTATTTATTTATTTATTTATTTATTTATTTATTTATTTATTTATTTATTTATTTATTTATTTATTTATTTATTTATTTATTTATTTATTTATGTTTTCGTCCATAAAACTTATTCTAACTATAATTATTTATCTATTGCGTAGAACCTTCTTCGACACGTGCAGCTTCTAACGTCATCGAGATTAAAATAGTGGAGCATCAAGAAGAACTAGAAGTGGAGTGACACCATAATTTGCTTAGCACAGCCTTAGACTGAGGGCGCTGTATCTATGTATGTATGTATGTATGTATGTATGTATGTATGTATGTATGTATGTATGTAAAAGAAAAGTAATTGGAGACAGTTCTGTGAATCTCCAAATGAGAACTCAAACATGGCAGAAAATAAACAGTTTCCTGAATAAAGATGTTACTCGAGAACCATCTACGAGCAACTGTTGGGTAGAAGACCTTATGTATAGAATTGCTCTCTCTACGACAGAATGTCCTATAAAACCATTTGACAAATCTTCTGGAGATAATTTCCTTTTGTTTCTCACTCACTCTTAATCGAACTTCAGATAGCAATCAAAAGTAAAACGAATACTTCTCATGCCATAGATGACATACATTATTCTATGTTTAAACACATCCCATTGGCAGCACTACAGTTGCTTGGATACGCAACATCTTTTGGACTGAAGAGGACATTCCTAGAGACTAGGCTGCGTAGATCATTATCCTTGTTCTCAAAATAGGAAAATATCCCGGTATAGCATCTTCTTAAAGACCAATAGCACTCTCATCGTGCATTGTGTATATTTATATTGAATATTCCAACTGTCAGACTTTTTTGCAATGTTCTATATATTGTTCAATGTGGCTCCTTTCTGTCACTCGGAAGATATCCCACCTGTATGAAAATTCATCCCAGACAAACGTCTATCTGAGCAACACAACATCTTTGGCCACAACCCCAGAATGCGTTCCGGAAATGTCGTGGCACTTACGATCATTATGCTTTACTAACAATGGGCATTCAATGTTCCTTTCAGAAGAATTAGTATTTAAGTGGTCTCTTTTTGTATATAACTTCAGCGTGCGGCAATGTTCAGATACCCGTTCTTACTGACAAATTGCTAACTTTGGACCTGCCTAGTCAATTTGTGTCAGGAATATATAATATAATACTCAAAGAGATGGGTATATATCCGACACCAGCACCAACTCACAGGACCAAGATGGACGTTTCAAGACCTTTCTCGGGGATCAGTTCTCACCCCTTAACGTATCCACAAGGACGCACACGAGATGCTGTCAATTGGTACAATTATTTTATTTACAAGTATCTACATATTAAACAGACACATAACCTTAATCACTGTTGTCAAAACAAAACACTCACATCACAAACCGCCATTTAAAACAACTACCAACACTTCAATATGGCGAATGCATCCAATGCATGTCACGAGTATAATCTTGCTACACCATAACGCTACTGAACAACAACTCGTCAACCACTCTCTCCAACCAATAACTAACTTCCAATAATTCTCTTCCAACAACTAACTTCACTGTCAAGATCGTCTCCTTATATATATCCTGGCCAGGCTTCCAGAAAGATACGTTACAAGAAAAAATATCTTTGTGAAAATTCTAGAGGGCCTAATACACAGATTACAATGTACGTTCTCGTGCTTATTGCCATTCTGGAAGTTACAGTGTGTTTTACAATTATGGATTGCAATTTATACATACAGGTAAGAATAAATTATAATAATAATTTACAGGTATTTACATTAAATGAACTGATATACATTTCTATATACAGTGCATGTTTCATGACATAACCTCAAAAACAACGCGATCATATCGTATGTACATATGATGTAATAATATTAATACTAACTGTATGTAACACTTCACAGTTATACACACAATAATAATGATCGCAAAATAATAATAATAGTAAAATAATAATAATAATTATTATTATTATTCGAGCTCGATAGCTGCATTAGTTACCCATGGGTGAGAGAATATTGTTTTCAAGTTATACCTGTTATTACACTTTTGTCACCCTTTACTGTATCCTTTGTACACTCAAGACTTAGAAGAAAGAATACCGTAACAGAAAGTTACATTCTTCTGTACGCTGATGATAGGCTATATGCATTTACGCTTCCGGAAAGACAACGGGAGACACAAAATTGCATATGCTTCAATTCAAAGACGGCTTCTGGTAGATGGACTGGACCTTTCCACCAACAAATCTCCTACTCCTAGATATTTTGGAGTATCACAGTGAGACAGTTGTTGTCCCCGCCATGTTATGTTTAACTTCTTTCTGGCTTCCCTATTTCTCAGATGAAATGCACATACCTGAGTCTTTTCCTGATTGGGCTTCAATTGATTATTATCATAATATTTGGCCAGGTCTTCAAGTGCCGTAGTCAGCTTCATCTCTATCTCTTCAAACGTTCTGCCTTGGACGGCAGTAGCTATACCACCTGTATAAATGAGTGCTCTTACCCCAGGGCTGATTGGTTGGTCATTTGTGTAGATATTATATAATAGCGGGCCCCACACTGCCCTGTGGTAGACCATTTTTCTGAGTTCTCCAACGACTCTTCTTATTGTGCAGGGTGACAAAAAATATCATATTTTGCAGGAAACACTTGATGAAGTGTGTTAGGCGGTGGTCTTTTGTGCTGGAATATACTTTTCTGATCAGCTTCTTGTAGTTGACCGTATCATACGCTGCTGAAAGATCAATATAGCCACACCTATAACCTGCAATCTTTCATATCCGTCTACAATACACTGTGTGAGGTTAAAGATTTGACCACAGCATGGCCTTCTTGGACGAAAACCTGATTATTCCTTATTAGAGCTTTATCAACATGCTGTGAGATGCGATTCAGAATCAGTCTCTCCAAGACCTTATATAAATGGCAAGAGTAGTGATACTTGACGGAAGTTTTTTGGAATTGTTGGTTCCTTTCCGGGCTTTAGCAATGTTACAACTTTTGCTTTCCACCAGATTTTGGGGATCTGCATTTTTGAGATACAGATGCTCATTAAATTTAAAATCCAGTGCTTCGTTGCTGGTCTAGACATTTTAGTTAACTCTGTTCGCAGTCCATCTAAGCCTGCAGATTTATTGTTTTTCACAGAACTGGAAAACTACAGTACTTCCAGTTCATCACAGGCGAAATAATATATATAATAATATATTCACCAGAAGATCTATCAAATTTAAATAATAACAGTGATATGGCAAATTAAAATCTCATCCCAGGTCGCGTTCACGAACTCTGGGCCTTATACAATATCCCCTGAAAACGATAGGACTGAGCAAGAAGATGCCACAAGGGTTTCTCAACGAAACATCGATAAACGAACAAACTTAGAAGAATAAATATAATTAAACATTTCAAAACAACACTTGATATAGAATAATCAACAGAATCCGATGAGAAGGCATTCCCTACAATTTGTACAATTTATACACTTCTCCCCTATACTTCCGTTGTAAATACCTTGATGCCTTTTTGTTCGATATTTTAAGAGGGCCACATTTGTTCTCCCAAGTTTCTCATTATTTAGTGAGGTTCGAGTTGTCTAAAGCTTTTGAAACATGCAGGATACGTAATGGTTAGCATCTCGTTCCACCTCCTTGACTCGAACAGCTTCCTTCTTCTCCGTCAGACGGTTGAAGCGCTGCCTTTCTGACCCCCAAATTGGCAGGTTCGATCATGGCTTAGTCCAGTGGTATTTGAAGGTGCTCAACTAAGCCGGTCTTGTGTCAGTAGATTTACTGGCATGTAAGAGAACTCCCGGGCGACAAATTCCGGTAACTAGACGTCTCCGAAAACAGTAAAATTAGTTAGTGGGACGTATTATTATATTATTATTATCCTCTAGCTCTCTTTCTTTCTTTCTTTCTTTCTTTCTTTCTTAATCTGTTTACCCTCCAGGGTTAGATTTCCCTCGGACTCAGCGAGAGATCCCACCTCTACTGCCTCACGGACAGTTCCTGGAGCGTGATACTTTCCGTCAGGGATTAAAACTGGGGAGGAGGATCAGTACCTCGCCCAGGTGGCCTCACCTACTTTGCTTGTGTGTGTAGGGGGGAGGAGGGCGGGAGATGGGAAGTGATAGACAAGGAAAAGGGAAGGAAGTGCCGTGGCCTTGAGTTAGGTACCATCTCGGCATTCGTCAGGAGAAGAAGTGCGAAACCACGGAAAACCACTTCGAGGATGGCTGAGGTGGGAATCGAATACTCCTCTACTCAGTTGACCTCACGATGCTGAGTGAACCCCGTTCCAGCCCTTGTATCACTTTTCAAGTTTCGTGGCAGAGCCAGGAATCGAACCCGGGCCTTCGGGGGTGGCAGCTAATCACGATAACCACTACACCACAGAGGCGGATTATTATTATTATTATTAGACCAAAGCATACATTTCCATTCATACATCAAATCTCCTCCGTGACGTCGTGGGTGCGAACTGTGTAGTACATGTGTACTTGGCCCTGTTCTACGGCCTGATGCACTTCTTGACGCCACCCCTTTGTGAAGGAATGTTTTCACTGTTGTATGTTCTGTGGTGGTTGATAGCATAGTGTGTTGCGTTGTATGAAGAGGGGCATCTTGGGGCAAATACCCAGTCGCCGAGCCGGGATAATGGACCGGACACGATTAAAAACCCTGACCTCGCCTGGAATCGAATCCGGGACCCACTGAACTGAAGGCCTCGACGTTGACCATTCACCCAAGGAGCCGGACTCACACGTGACTCAGTTATCCTAGGACTGGCATTAGATAGAATTTGCTTTACGTCCCACCGACTGAGCTCGGTAGCTGCAGTCGCTTAAGTGCGGCCAGTATCCAGTATTCCGAAGAGAGTGGGTTCGAATCCCACTGTCGACAGCCCTGCAGATTGTTTCCCGTGGTTTCCCATTTTCACACCAGGCAAATGCTGGGGCTGTACAGTACTTAATGCCACGGCTGCTTCCTTCCCACTCCTAGCCCTTTCCTGTCCCATCGTCGCCGTAAGACCTATCTGTGTCGGTGCGACGTAAAGCAAATCGTAAAAAAAGTCTCACCGACACATATAGGTCTTATGGCGACAAAACAAATGAAATGGAGTATGGCTTTGAGTGCCGGGAGTGTCTGAGGACATGTTCGGCTCGCCAGGTGTAGGTCTTCTAAATTGACACCCGTAGGCGACCTGCGCGTCGTGGTGAGGATGAAATGATGATGAAGACGACACATACACCCAGCCCCCGTGCCAGCGAAATTAACCAATTATGGTTATAATTCCCGACCCTGCTGGGAATCGGACCCAGGACCCCTGTGACCAAACGCCAACCATGGAAACGGACTTATGGCGACGATGGGATAGGAAAGGCCTAGGTGTGGGAAGGAAGCGACCGTGGCCTTAATTAAGTTACTGCCCCAGCATTTGCCTGGTGTGAAAATAGGAAACCACGAAAAACCATCTTCAGGGCTGTCGACAGTGGGGTTCGAACCCACTATCTCCCGGATTCAAGCTCACAGCTGCGCGCCCCTAACCGTAAGGCCAACTCGCCCGGTGGCATTAGATATATCAGCAATCTCACTTTGAGGAATAAATCGGCTACAGCTATGTTTTGTTAATGTACTAGTGTTTGACTTTCTTAATACATACTGTCCAATTTTGCACTGGACTAAGTATGTTTTTTTTCTTTCACCTTTATCGCCAAGCATTATACAAAATCTGTCCCATGACATGACCTTTCATTTTGGATTCTCTGCTACAGCATAACTTGTACAAGTGAAATGTTCCGCCACTCTATCTACCGTTGTTGTTGTTGTTGTTGTTGTTGCCATTACAACTGCTCACTGCACTGGCAAAAACAGAGGTGCTCAGCTGGGCGACCGTTGAGGCTAGCCCAGTGCTGCCGGGCTGGCGTGACGTACATGTGGGCAGCTTACGTAGTATGCATACGTCACAGTGAAGCGAGAGAGCGAACACACTTTGCAGAAAGCGAGGGAACAGTGACGTTTGATTGTGATTACGAAGCTCTCCTCCACAACTCAGCGAAGTGATGATTGGGATACATTAATTTAAAATAAAACTCTATAATCGCAGCAAACAAAACCTGAACTTTTCAAGATATTCCGGTTTGATTTACACTGCACTCGCTATAAACAGTCAGTTTTATTTTCTTATATTTATTCATTCATTCAAAGAAAACTGGCACGTTATAATTTTTGTGTTACAGTCTACAAAAGTACAGGATATAAGAGTACAAGCTATGATTCACAATTCCTTGGATGGGAATGACAGTATTTTCATTAAGAAAAGTAAATTTCCTATTATTCATTAAGCAAAAAATAATATAATACCATAATGTAACGATGATTTCGCACAGTGTTGCATTGTTGTGTGACTTTCCCTGTTCACTGAATTTCTGAAAATAGTACTTAAAATTTTTTTGCTAGTTGCTTTACGTCGCACCGACACAGATAGGTCTTATGGCGACGATGGGATAGGAAAGGCCTAGGAGTGGGAAGGAAGCGGCCGTGGCCTTAATTAAGGTACAGCCCCAGCATTTGCCTGGTGTGAAAATGGGAAACCACGGAAAACCATCTTCAGGACTGCCGACAGTTGGGTTCGAACCTACTGTCTCCCGAATACTGGATACTGGCCGCACTTAAGCGACTGCAGCTATCGAGCTCGGTGTACTTAAAATTTAACAGGCGCCCCGTGATAACAGCTAGCCTCCAAATGGAGAGAGGGAGTTTCATCACGAGTGAGGACACAGATATTTACAATCTAAGGTTAAAGTACAACAACAACAACAACAACAACGTAAATGTATCTATAAAATAGATATACAGTTTGCCTTCAAATAAATAACCTCATTGATTTTTTTCCCGGTAAGCAGCCGTGGCCACTTTCAGTATTGCCCGAAACCTACTCTGCATCCAGGACGCCACTCGCCGCTCGCCATTCGCCCGTGTGACAGCCCACACTACTTACTAGCGGCAAGTTGAATACATCTTCATTAGTGAGGTGACATTTTTGTTGCACATCTGGTAAGGTTTTTTTAATTGGCTTTACGTCGCACCGGCTCGGCTAGGTCATATGGCGACGTTGGGACAGGAAAGGGCAATGAGTGGGATGGAAGCGGCCATGACATTAGTTAAGCATGATTGGGTTGTTGGTGAGTTTATCAGATAATTTAAACCCAAACAACCACAAGCCACAGCTTAGCCACCGTAACTCCATTATTATATGTATTAAAGCTGTTTCTAAAACACCTCTTAAGTTGTAATACTGAAAATTGTAATTGATTACGTACATTATTAAAATATTTGGGGTTATAGGCCTGACTCTTTATTGTATCCGGTCAAAATACATTAACTGTAATAAACATAAATACCGTAACTTCATGCCTCTTCTGGCAGGACCTAGTGTTAACAGTGCACTATGTCTTCTGGTATAGGCTAGAGCAATTTTTTTACTTTCATTGATCTGTCTCTGTCTTATCCTTGGCTTTGACAATATGAAAGTGACTGAGGTATGAGCGATGCTGGTAATGCCTTTCCTTATGCAGCCAGTCCCTACTATGAATGGTGTGAAAATGTTGCTCATAGGGTCAGTTGGTGCATGCATTTCAGTGGGCTTGGCAGACTGCTCTGTAATTGCAATTCCTGGCTCAGTGAGGAAAGCAACGGGAAACTACCTCACTCCTCATTTCCCTTGCATGCCTCTTCAGTGATGCCTAGGCCATTTATGACAGCTGATGGTGGAGCTGTTGAGGATCCAACCAGCCTTAGGGCTGTGGACTGAACATACATACCGTAACTTATTTCTTACAACGTAAACTGAAAATGACGTAGATTTCTGCCTCCATTTCAAACTCGGGTATCGCCGCAGTGATCGAGAGCGACTGGGAGAACTTCGCCTAACCTCTATGGCCCGTGACGTAGCCAATCATAGGCTGCGCTTATCGCCTGCCAGTCCGCCCACTTACAGTGCTGGGCGCCCGCAGCGTGAGCACCTCTGGGCAAGAGCGACAAAGCAGGAAAGGGCCGCTACGTTAGTATTGCCCCTTAGTAGCTGCTTACCCGCATAACCCATGTTCGTTAACCCACGAGGTCTTTACCTGTCGTCAGGAAAGAGATTAACATCCGTAACTGCGAAACCTGTTCTCTTACTAGCTGCTACCCGCTCATGAGAAATTGGCTTCGCACTATGTTCACAGTTCATCGTTGCTTATCTCTGGCGGCGGCACGCAAGGGGTCATGGAACACGATCCGCGTTCTACTCCACCTTTCATAAACTGTAATTAACAAACAGTAGTACTGTATCAAACCGTACTTCTTGGTTTACTATCCTTTTCTTCATTAAACAGTCAGCTTTACGTTGCACTGGCACATATAGGTCTTATGGTGACGAAGGGACAGAGAAAGGCTAGGAGTGGGTAGGAAGCGACCGTGACCTTAAGTAGGTTACACCGGGCGAGTTGGCCATGCGGTTAGGGGCGCACAGCTGTGAGCTTGCATCCGGGAGATAGTGGGATACTGGGTTCGAGCCCCACTGTCGGCAGCCCTGAAGATGGTTTTCCGTGGTTTCCCATTTTCACACCAGGCAAATGCTGGGGCTGTACCTTAATTAAGGCCACAGCCGACTCCTTCCCACTCCTAGCCCTTTCCTATCCCGTCGTCGCCATAAAACCTATCTGTGTCGGTGCGACGTATAGCAAGTTGTTAACCGAGCTCGATAGCTGCAGTCGCTTAAGTGCGGCCAGTATCCAGTATTCGGGAGATAGTAGGTTCGAACCCCACTGTCGGCAGCCCTGAAAATGGTTTTCCGTAGTTTCCCATTTTCACACCAGGCAAATGCTGGGGCTGTACCTTAATTAAAGCCACGGCCGCTTCCTTCCCATTCCTAGCCACCTACCTCGCCCATCGTAGCCATGTGACCTATCTGTGTCGGTGCGACGTAAAGCAACTTGTAAAAAAATGTACAAAAGTACATAATTGTTATTTATAAAAGCAGCGGAATATATTACAGTGCAAAGAGATTAAAAGTATGTAGTACTATACTGAACCGGGCGAGTTGGCCGTGCGCGTAGAGGCGTGCGGCTGTGAGCTTGCATCCGGGAGATAGCAGGTTCGAATCCCACTATCGGCAGCCCTGAAGATGGTTTTCCGTGGTTTCTCATTTTCACACCAGGCAAATGCTGGGGCTGTACCTTAATTAAGGCCACGGCCGATTCCTTCCAACTCCTAGGCCTTTCCTATCCTATCGTCGCCATAAGACCTATCTGTGTCGGTGCGACGTAAAGCCCCTAGTAAAAAAAGTACTATACTGCAAAAAGAAAACTGAATTAAAATTCAAATACTGTACTGCATTGTCACAGGTGAACAATGTAGTGGAAGTGGAAAATGTTTATTGAAGACTTTATTTGTAAAGTGTGGTTATTTTTTTTTATTTGTATGCCATGTAATGACCTAACCTGTACAGTGTAATATTTGATAACATATGTATTTGTAAATAGTAGTACTCAGTTCTATATTTACTGGAAGTATCCAGAAACTTTTGTTACATAAATTTTTAAACAGGGTGTGTTGCCTTTTGTTGGTTAGGTATTCTAGAATGTATTTTCTGACTGTTCTGGAAATGGAAGGTTCGCGATCGCGTATTCGAGAATGTAGGTTAAGTTCGCGACTAAAGTTGGAGTTGTGATTGGTGAATCTAGGGGGCGATAGGGGGGCTCATGCATTCTGATTGGCTACTCCAAGGCCAGGGTTTTCCTTTATAAAGAGCGCGAGGCAACTTTCGTGAGGAATTCTGTCGGTCTTGGTCTATCTGTCTGTCTGTGAGCAGCCTATCTGGTTGTCCGAAGTTTTGACGTCGCCTCGCTACCGGGATGGCACATCTTCGGGTAAGCACTCTTGAATTCCGTTCTGGCTAAAATTTCCGTAATGTTCGGTTGCTATTTTGTATAGGAGTCTGCCCTAGCCTAACCTAGATTCGCCAAATTAATTATTTATGACGCCTTAGCTTTTCAGCTGGGCTCGCCTGTTTGTTTTCGAGGCATTCCCATTTCTTATTTCACTAAATATGTAGATTGTAGTTTGATACATTTACCTTGGGGTTTGCCTCTGGTAGTTCAGTGTCACTTGATGTACGCTAGAGTTTTGGAGAGTACGTTTACTTCACTGTAAATTGCATTGTACAACTGGATTTGTAACTAGATGTATAGTTGGTTTGGAATTTTGTAACTTGTACGTAGATATTATCAAAGAACCTCTAAGTTATGTGTATCACGGAGTTGCAAGTCGTAAGTTGCAAGTTTGTGGATTTGGCTTCGGAATGTATTTGTAAAATTTCAGTTGTAAATAATATGTTTTTCAAATTTAAGGATCACGGCGAATTATTTCGGAATCTGCAACCTAAGCCATGTCCTTGGCCTCAGTAGGTCGTAGTTCCTTCCACCTTCCTGGTTTATTGTCCACTAGTTGGCCCTACTGATATTTACGTAGGTTTTGGTCGGCGGAGATCCGCGTAATTTCAGTTAATGTTTCTGAGTGTGTAGTGGTTTCTGATGTTGTGTAGTTGCTCTTACCTTCCCCCCTTTGCTGTGTTTAGTGCTTTGTTTTGTGTAACCACTGTAGTGAAGGTTACAGCATAATTAAATCAGGTTAAGGCTCAATGTTTAGGAAAGTTCAATATAAATCCTTTTTGTAGACATATTATGAAATAGAAAAGCACCATGGCTCTGAAAAATCCAAGAACAAGTTAATTTTAATAAAATAAAAATGGTTCAATACAAATAATTCGGTACAGTTCAAACCGAATGATTGTCTATAGGCCTGATGATGTCCAGGGCGAGGAACATCTCGGACTGATGGAATATCTTGATTCTTTTTCTGAGTCCCCTGAAACATTGTAGAGATATTTTATTATTTCTTGGATTGAGCTCGTTTTTGACAACAAATATTTTGTATAATGTGGAGATGCATAACTTCAGAGACGTGCTATTGTTGGCTCTTTTCTGCGAATTTCACAAAGGTGTTTAAGGCTTGCGAAGACTCAGGCCATGAGACGTTCGGTTTAGAAACCATAGTCACTGTACGTATGAACCTTTCACTGTGCTGTAGTCTTTTTAACTATCGTACACACAGCTAAACTTTGATACAGTAAAATGAGTTTATTAAATAACTGTGAAAGAAAATCGCACTACACTGATGCAAATGCAAGTACCGTAACTTCAGGTCTACGTGAACGAAGTATGCTAGTGATGCTATCACGAAGCCAAGATGGCGACTGGCTGATGCCGCCGAAAGTATGCTCGCACAGTGAGGCAGTCGGTTCCGATATCTCCCGAACGGGTCCAAAAGCACTGCTAATCGTGAAAGTGCTGAATCCCTTAAAATACGGGAAAAATCGATTTCTGATGCGTGCCGGACTATCGAGTGCCGGATTATCGCGGTCCTATTATATAGCCTCAAGCTTGCAAGATCGGGTCACGTAATCCACTCGTCATCTATCTATCTACACACGTTTCCATTCCGTTCCTGAAGGGGAGGGCGGGCCTCCTAGACTGTAACGCCGTCTCTCAGGCCAGGGAGACTTAATTCGGTGAAGCAGATGTTCGGATAATGTGAGGGGGTT
This sequence comes from Anabrus simplex, assembly GCF_040414725.1. Lineage (NCBI taxonomy): Eukaryota > Metazoa > Arthropoda > Insecta > Orthoptera > Tettigoniidae > Anabrus > Anabrus simplex. The sequence continues at coordinate 175,344,998 of NC_090266.1, read as the reverse complement.
GGCAGCCGTGGCCTATATTGGGAACTGTTGCGGCATTTACCTTAGTGCTGGAGAAAAGAAAACACGGAAAACCATTCTCAGGACAGCCGACGGTGGGGACCAGCTCCTCTCCATCTCCCGAATGTAGAGGTATAGAGCCACAGTAGATCCGTGGCCACCCGTCCTCGACTCGATTTGGTCGGACGGAATGCAGAACTGTCGGACAACTTTTTTCTTCGGGTGGGCCCACGAGCTCGTTCCCCCCGCGTGGCGATCGACTCTAATCTACATCGCCCACGACATGCTATTAGTTCTAAGAAGAAAAGGATAGCAGGGAGGATTGGGAGTGTGATACTACAGGAGTATCTGCCTGTCCCCATGCTCAGCATGTTACCAGGCCAGATGAGGTGATGGGTATCAGTAGCGGTAAAAAAAAAAAATGGCGTATGACTTTTAGTGTCGGGAGATCCAAGGAGGGTTAGGCTCGCCATGTGCAGGTCTTTTGATTTGACTCCCGTAGGCGACCTGCGCCTCGTGATGAGGATGAAATGATAATGAAGATAAAACATACACCCAGCCCCGTGCCAGGGAAATTAACCAATGATGCTTAAAATTCCCGACCCCGCCGGAAATCGAACCCGGGACCCGTGTGACCAAAGGCCAAGACGCTAAACATTTAGCCATGGAGCCGGACATCAGTAGCTTTGTAATCAGGTAATAAGGGTCAGTACAAAACCACATAGGCGGAAGTAGAAAGGTGCCTACATGTAAAACCTAACATGGAGCAGCCGTGGCCACTTACAGTATAGTCCGAAACCTACTCCGCATCCGCCGACGCCACTCGCCATTCGCCCGTGTGACAGCTCCCACTACTTACTAGCGGCAAGTTGAATAAATCTTCATTAGTGAGGTGAAATTTTTGTTGCACATCTGGTAAGGTTTTTTAATTGGCTTTACGTCGCACCGACACGGCTAGGTCTTATGGCGACGTCGGGACAGGAAATGGCAATGAGTGGGATGCAAGCGGCCATGACCTTAATTAAGGTACAGCCCCAGCATTTGCCTGGTGTGAAAATGGGAAAACCGGGCGAGTTGGCCGTGTGGTTAGAGGCGCGCGGCTGTGGGCTTCCATTCGGGAGATAGTGGGTTCGAATCCCACTGTCGGCAGCCCTGAAGATGGTTTTCCGTGGATTCCATCGTCGCCGTAAGACCTATCTGTGTCGGTGCGACGTAAAGCCCCTAAGCAAAAAAGTGGGAAACCACGTAAAACTATCTTCAGGGTTGCCGAAAGTGGGGTTCGAACCCATTATCTCCCGAATGCAATCTCACAGCTGCGCAACCCTAACCGCACGACCAACTTACTCGGTAAGGTGGGATTTGTTACACTCGTTTTAATGAGGAAACTGGAAATAATGCAATGTCACAAGCTGTCATTTATAGTAAATTTATTGTGTAATTACTCGTTTCTAACACAAAAACAACACACACAAGAATAATTACAGTACAATAATTTCGTGTGGCTATTTCTAGCCGAGTGCAGCCCTTGTAAGGCAGACCCTCCGATGAGGGTGGGCGGCATCTGCCATTTGTAGGTAACTGCGTGTTATTGTGGTTGAGAATAGTGTTATGTGTTGTGTGTGAGTTGCAGGGATGTTGGGGACAGCACAAACACCCAGCCCCCGGGCCACTGGAATTAACCAATTAAGGTTAAAATCCCTGACCCGGCCGGGAATCGAACCCGGGACCCTCTGAACCGAAGGCCAGTACGCTGACCATTCAGCCAACTAGTCGGACAATAATTACAGTAATCAAAAACATAATCTGAAATATAGATATAGGAGAAATGTCAGCAAAACCACTTTCTGTTCATAAATGTAATACACTGACTGACAGAGCAAATGCAACACCAAGAAGGAGTGGTTCGAAAGGGATGAAAGTTGGGGAAAAAACAGAGACGGCACGGACGAATAATTGATGTTTATTTCAAACCGATATGCAGGTTACACAATGCGCACGGCATCGACTCAGTAGGATGTAGGACCACCGCGAGCGGCGATGCACGCAGAAACACGTCGAGGTACAGAGTCAATAAGAGTGCGGATGGTGTCCTGAGGGATGGTTCTCCATTCTCTGTCAACCATTTGCCACAGTTGGTCGTCCGTACGAGGCTGGGGTAGAGTTTGCAAACGGCGTCCAATGAGATCCCACACGTGTTCGATTGGTGAGAGATCCGGAGAGTACACTGGCCACGGAAGCATCTGTACACCTCGTAGAGCCTGTTGGGAGATGCGAGCAGTGTGTGGGCGGGCATTATCCTGCTGAAACAGAGCATTGGGCAGCCCCTGAAGGTACGGGAGTGCCACCGGCCGCAGCACATGCTGCACGTAGCGGTGGGCATTTAACGTGCCTTGAATACGCACTAGAGGTGACGTGGAATCATACGCAATAGCGCCCCAAACCATGATGCCGCGTTGTCTAGCGGTAGGGCGCTCCACAGTTACTGCCGGATTTGACCTTTCTCCACGCCGACGCCACACTCGTCTGCGGTGACTATCACTGACAGAACAGAAGCGGGACTCATCGGAGAACACGACGTTCCACCATTCCCTCATCCAAGTCGCTCTAGCCCGGCACCATGCCAGGCGTGCACGTCTATGCTGTGGAGTCAATGGTAGTCTTCTGAGCGGACGCCGGGAGTGCAGGCCTCCTTCAACCAATCGACGGGAAATTGTTCTGGTCGATATTGGAACAGCCAGGGTGTCTTGCACATGCTGAAGAATGGCGGTTGACGTGGCGTGCGGGGCTGCCACCGCTTGGCGGCGGATGCGCCGATCCTCGCGTGCTGACGTCACTCGGACTGCGCCTTGACCCCTCGCACGTGCCACATGTCCCTGCGCCAACCATCTTCGCCACAGGCGCTGCACCGTGGACACATCCCTATGGGTATCGGCTGCGATTTGACGAAGCGACCAACCTGCCCTTCTCAGCCCGATCACCATACCCCTCGTAAAGTCGTCTGTCTGCTGGAAATGCCTCCGTTGACGGCGGCCTGGCATTCTTAGCTATACACGTGTCCTGTGGCACACGACAACACGTTCTACAATGACTGTCGGCTGAGAAATCACGGTACGAAGTGGGCCATTCGCCAACGCCGTGTCCCATTTATCGTTCGCTACGTGCGCAGCACAGCGGCGCATTTCACATCATGAGCATACTTCAGTGACGTCAGTCTACCCTGCAATTGGCATAAAGTTCTGACCACTCCTTGGTGTTGCATTTGCTCTGTCAGTCAGTGTATATTTCAAATCATATAGGAGAAATTTACTGCCATTGTTTTTTTTTTTTTTGCTAGTTGTTTTACGTCGCACCGACACAGATAGGTCTTACGGCGACGATGGTACAGGAAAGGGCTAGGGGTGGGAACGAAGCGGCCGTGGCCTTAATTAAGGCACAGCCCCAGCATTTGCTTGGTATGAAAATGGGAAACCACGGAAAACCATATTCAGGGCTACCAACAGTGGGGTTCGAACCTACTATCTCCCGAATACTGGATACTGGCCGCACTTAAGCGACTGCAGCTATCGAGCTCTGTATTGTATTTATATCAAGAATTAATAAACTCCTATTCACTACTATAGTGGAGGTAAATGTCACTGCTTTATATGAAGATAAGTTTAGAGGGCAAAATGAACGTACAATTTCAGTGAACATGTACCACATACTGGTGTTTTACAATCAACGCATTTGATGATGTTTTAATTATTCTTTTTACAATTTGCTTTACGTCGCACCGACACAGATAGGTCCTATGGTGACGATGAGATAGGAAAGGGCTAGAGGTGGAAAGGAAGCGGCCGTGGCCTTAATTAATGTACAGCCCCAGCATTTGCCTGGTGTGAAAATGGGAAACCACGGAAAACCATCATCAAGGCTGCCGATAATGGGGTTTGAATCCACTATCTCCGCGATGGCAGCTCGCAGCTACGCACCTTAACCGCACGGCCAGCTCGCTTGGTGATGATTCATCCCCTAATTCATCCTCCCTATAGGATATATCTTGTTCCGTTTCATTGTTATGATCGCCTTGAAACCTAGGTGCAGCCTGGTGCATCACCGCTATAATAGCTATCTTCATCTTAGGTAGTGCCATTTACCCTGTCCCTAAACCCGAGATCATTCACATACAAATCTGCTTTCGAGAACGTCATTAATAAAACACAAAGAAAGGTTGAACGACATAAAAACTTGTAAACTAAAATACTGTCCCCATACAATATTCAAAATTACATCGAACTACTCAGTCATAAATTGTTACATTCCTGGGGAGCTGAAGTTAGGTGAAACCCCGATGCTAAAAAATGACAATAATTCTGAAGGCAAGTTGCGGTATTTCTATCCACTCAGGCGATTACTAATAAACTGACTGAAGGATGCCTGGGCTATAATTGTCTCCACCACATTATTAATCGAACAGTGGCGGCTTTTATTTTGTTGGGGTACAACAAACCCCACCTTCCCATTTAATGGACAGACTCGGCCATACCAGGAGTAGTAGTTTACCCGACAAAATTAATTAAATCCATAGATGCCCAACAGAGTTTCGGTTTACTCGGTCTGCCATCTAGTAGCCCTAGACTAAAACAGAACGTCGAAATTGACGAGCAGACAGCCAGATGGCGTCAAATTGAAATGTCTGCACATGGTAGCTGAGACCATACGATTATTATTATTATTATTATTGTACCGGGCGGTACACCTCCGCTCCGCTAATTCAAACATTGCGCCAGTTGAAACTCCTCTACTGGAGGAAGCCGGAACTTTAACTTCCACTTTAATTCTCTGAGTTCTCAGAAGATGTCTCTACGGTAAATTTTGAAGTGTTCTGAACTATGTCAGTTTCGATGTGTATTTGTTTGCTCTGTAGTAAGAAGTGTGAACATTCTCTTCTAGATGGCACCTCTTAAGAACTACAATTGTGCACCCTAGTGCGAAGTGAAGGAACCTTTTTTTGAAGAAATTTAGTATTTATAAGTTTGTTCTTTATTAAATTTCTTTCAGCCATTGTTTAAGTTGGCAATGTTAATCCTTTCCTTCCGCCAGTTTTGAAATTGGCCAATCGCAAATTTCTGTAATTAATTTTCCACCAATCCTGGTTTTCTTCTCCAGTTTTGACATGTAATCTTTTGGCCGTCCAATAAAAAGCTTGTGGGCGGGTGTTATCATTCATGAAAGGTCTCGAATGTTCCACGAGGGTATATAAACTGCTGATTTTTGGGTCTCCGCGCCACTTCAGTAACATCTCTCATTGCGTAATTATGTAGCAGGGGGCGGGAAGCGCCTCATTCTTCGGGCAGCAGTTCAACCATCAGGTAATGGCCGTTTTATAACTTATTTTCTTGCTAGCTCAGCAGTTTAATCCTCGGGGCGGGTTCGAAACTTTCCTCATGTAACCTATATTTAAAATGTAGAAGACACTTGGTATAAATTCTGTTTCTTTAACTACAAATTGGGATAGAGAGTGCCTAACCCTCTCGAGCTCCCATTCATTTTGTTTTGAGGTGACTACGTTTTTATAATAGTTTCCCTTCTACTCGTAATGTCATAACATTTTTCAATCGTGTCACCTCCGTAGTATGGGATTAGCCCTTGCATAAGCGGCCTAGTGCCAAATCGGTTTTAAAGAAGTGTATTAGGAGTGCAGTTACGCCTCCTCTCAAGTTGGTATTTTGGGGGCCATGTAATTGTCCTGTTTCTTTATTGAATAGGCCTCAGTAAGTTGGGTATTTTTACCCCTGTTTTCATGTGCTTGGAGGACAGCTTGAAGGTGGAGTTTGGTGTGGCCTTTGATAGGCTTGAACTTTGGTTTCTGTGTGCCTCGAGCAGGGTTTACTGAGTAATAGGGAGCAAGTGCTCCTGGGCATGATTGGGGTTTTCTGCCTCTTTGTCAAACCTTGTATTTGGGTAAAGTTGGGCTAATTGCTCAAGAATTGTGTGTCTGGGTCTCCGAGCCCAAATCCTGTAACAACAGTAATTGTACATTCTTGATTTGTTGCTAGGCTACTGAGTACCTGTTATATTTGTTATTTCTTGATCTTGAAAAGAAAATATAACCTTGTTAAATTTTAAATTGACTTTAATTTCGTATATTGAGACCTATTCATCCCAGCACCTTCTTTCACCTCTGCTGATCCACCAAACCACGGTAACAAGTATTATTATTATTATTATTATTATTATTATTATTATTATTATTATTATTATTATTAATCCAGTGTATCTGTGGAACGCAGAGGTGATGAGAGAAGGTGCGGGCTTGAATGGGTCTAACTACAATATCAAAATTAATTTAAAACTTAAACTGAAGGTTATATTTTCAGAACTTCAAACTTAACAATTTTTCATAACAATGAAACATCAGGTACAGTGATAATCATAAAACAAGTCTAGGAAAAGACAAGATAAGTGGTCTTAACAGATCCTGGGCTTCAAGCCCCTCGCTTTACATTTCATGAGCTCCTAGATCAAATTTGCAAAAGAGCGCAAATTATTCAAGGGCAAAAATCCCCTAATTCACGAGCACTAGCTCTCCAAAATATAAATATCTAGCCTTTCAGAGGCACTCTCTACTATTAAAAAACTTGAAAAATTGCTAACAGGCTCTTAGTTTTCCAACCCTACTCAAGGCAGCATCAACTTACAATTACTGGCCTCTCAAGGCACCATTACATCAATCTCGGGTCTCTCAAACCACCATTTACAAATGGAACTTATTTTTACAGGGGTATTAAACACCCAACCTACTGGGCCTTCGTGGAATAAGAATAACAGGTTAAATTAATGGCCCGAACACAAAATGAATGGAGGCGTATACTTGCACTCCTAGATAAGAACACTAAAAACCCCTAAGGGGCTCTAGGCCGATGAAACAGGGGCTATTCCCAAACTACTGAGGTGACTCGTATAGAATTACTTTTACAAATTACAGGCAGAAAACCGTTACAAGACGAAGTCACCTCAAACCAAGATAAAGGGGAGCTCGAGAGGGCACATCACTCTCTATCCCCGATTTACAGTTAAAGAATTTATAAAGGTTTTACATTAGCCGGAAGAAAGTTACATTTTAGAAAAGATTGTTACATAACTAAAGAGTCGGACCTTTTCCTCGGGTTAAACTGCGGAGGTAGCAAGAAAGAATAAAGTTATGTGGCCGTTACCTTGTAGATGTTCTGGTTGCAGACGAAAGAGGCCGCCCGCCTCCTGCTTAACACACACTCAGATAGAGGTCGATCAATTGGCCAATAAACGTGAAAAGCCGCAATTTATAAACACTCAGGGAAGATTCGAGATCATTCAAGACTAAACCGGCCACACCCTCTCAATTTAATTGGTCAATTTCAAAGTTACACTTAGAATCGAACAAGAAGCCTTTGATAGGTTGAAAATTAAATACAGAAATTAGGGATTGGCTAGATTCAAAACTGGCGGAAAGGAAAGGTAAATATTGCCAACCCAAAAATAAATGAACATCAATCAGTTACAAAAACCTAGAAATACAAAACTTCTTTAAATTATAGGTTCTTTCACTTTGCACAAGAAGGCATGATCATAAATTTTTGTAGTGCCATCTGTGGGAGAATGTCCAAACTTCTTGATGAATGGCAAACAAAACAAGGAGAAATTCACTCAGTTTAGCAAACTTCACAATAACAAAATTACATAATATTTCTCTGGTGACATCTTCTGAGTAAAGTTCTAAGTTCCTGTTGTAGTAGTTTCCACTTTAGTTCGATAGAGGAGTTCATTTAGGCGCTAATTTTGAATGCGCGGCGTTGAGGTGTACCTCCCGTACTACCTTGTAAGGCAGACCCTCCGATGAACGTGGGCGGCATCTGCTAAGTAACTGCGTGTTGTTGTGGTGGAGGATAGTGTTATGTGTGGTGTGTGAGATGCAGGGATGTTGGGGACAACACAAACACCCAGCCCCCGGGCCATTGGAATTAACCAATGAAGGTGAAAATCCCCGACCCGGCTGCGAATCGAACCCGGGACCCTCTGAACCGAAGGCCAGTACGCTGATCATTCAGCAAACGAGTCGGACAATCAACGCAGTAATTAAAACTGAGAGGACTTTTCCTATTTGTGAAACTTACAACCTGACTTTTAACCCGATTTGTCATCATACCATTGCCCGCCGTCCATCTCACAACACTATCGAGGTCACCCTGCAGCCGCTCACAATCTTGTAACTTATTAATTACTCAGTACAGAATAACATCATCTGCAAACAGCCTTATCTCTGATTCCACTTCTTTACACATATCATTGATATATATAAGAAAATATAAAGGTCCAATAATACTGCCTTGAGGAATTCCCCACTTAATTATTACAGGGTCAGAAAAAGCTTCGCCTACTCAAATTCTCTGAGTTCTATTTTCTAGAAATATACCCACCCATTCAGTCACTCGTTTTTCTAGTCCAATAGTACGCATTTTTGCCAGTAGTCTTCCATGATCTACCCTATCAAATGCCTTAGACAGGTCAATAGCAATACAGTCCATTTGGCCTCCTGAATCCAGGATATCTGCTATACCTTGCTGAAATCCTACAAGATGAGCTTCAGCGGAATAACCTTTCCTAAACCCAAACTGCCTTCTGTCAAACCAGTTATTAATTTCGCAAACATGTCTAATATAATTAGAAAGAATACTTTCCCAAAGCTTACACGCAATGCATGTCAAACAGACTGGCCTGTAATTTTCAGCTTTATGTCTATCACCCTTTCCTTTATACACAGGGGCTACTATAGCAACTCTCCACTAATTTGGTACTCCTTCAACCAAACAATAATGAAGTAAGTATTTCAGATTTGGTACTATATCCCAACCCATTGTCTTTAGTATATCCCCAGAAATCTTATCAATTTCAGCCGCTTTTCTAGTTTTCAAGTTTTGTACCTTACTGTAAATGTCATTTTTACATACATACATACATACATACATACATACATACATACATACATTATCATTATAGACTGTTATGCCTCTCAGCGTTCAGTCTGCAAGCCTCTGTGAATTTACTAAACGTCGCCACAATCCTCGATTTGCAACTAGTGTTGTGGCCTCATTTAGTTCTATACCTCTTATCTTTAAATCGTTAGAAACCGAGTCTAACCATCGTCGTCTTGGTCCACCTCTACTTCTTTTACCCTCCATAACAGAGTCCATTATTCTCCTAGGTAACCTATCCTCCTCCATTCGCCTCACATGACCCCACCACCGAAGCCGGTTTATGCGTACAGCTTCATCCATCGAGTTCATTCCTAAATTAGCCTTTATCTCCTCATTCCGAGTTCCCTCCTGCCATTGTTCCCACCTGTTTGTACCAGCAATCATTCTTGCTACTTTCATGTCTGTTACTTCTAACTTATGAATAAGGTATCCTGAGTCCACCCAGCTTTCGCTCCCGTAAAGCAAAGTTGGTCTGAAAACAGACCGATGTAAAGATAGTTTCGTCTGGGAGCTGACTTCCTTCTTACAGAATACTGTTGATCGCAGCTGCGAGCTCACTGCATTAGCTTTACGACACCTTGATTCAATCTCACTTACTATATTACCATCCTGGGAGAACACACAACCTAAATACTTGAAATTATCGACCTGTTCTAGCTTTGTATCACCGATCTGACATTCAATTCTGTTGAATTTCTTACCTACTGACATCAATTTAGTCTTCGAGAGGCTAATTTTCATACCATACTCATTGCGCCTATTTTCTAGTTCCAAGATATTAGACTGCAGGCTTTCGGCACAATCTGCCATTAACACCAAATCGTCAGCATAGGCTAGACTGCTTACTACATTTCCACCTAACTGAATCCCTCCCTGTCATTTTATTCCTTTCAGCAGATGATCCATGTAAACTACGAACAGCAAAGGTGAAAGATTACAGCCTTGTCTAACCCCTGTAAGGACCCTGAACCAAGAACTCATTTTACCATCAATTCTCACTGAAGCCCAATTGTCAATATAAATGCCTTTTGATTGATTTTAATAATCTGCCTTTAATTCCATAGTCCCCCAGTATGGCGAGCATCTTTTCCCTCGGTACCCTGTCATATGCTTTCTCTAGATCTACGAAACATAAACACAACTGCCTATTCCTCTCGTAGCATTTTTCAATTACCTGGCGCATACTGAAAATCTGATCCTGACAGCCTCTCTGTGGTCTGAAACCACACTGATTTTCATCCAGCTTCCTCTCAACGACTGATCGCACCCTCCCTTCCAAGATGCCAGTGAATACTTTGCCTGGTATACTAATCAATGAGATACCTCGTAGTTGTTGCAATCCTTCCTGTTCCCTTGCTTATAGATAGGTGCAATTACTGCTTTTGCCCAATCTGAAGGTACCTTACCAACACTCCATGCTAATTTTACTACTCTATGAAGCCATTTCATCCCTGCCTTCCCACTATACTTCACCATTTCAGGTCTAATTTCATCTATTTCTGCTGCCTTATGACAATGGAGTTTATTTACCATCCTTTTCACTTCCTCAAGCATAATTTCACCAACATCTTTTTCCTCCTCCCCATGAGCTTGGCTGTTTGCAACACCACCATGACGATTTCCTATTACATAGAGAAGATGTTCAAAATATTCCCTCCACCTCTCCAGTGATTCCCTGGGATCTATTATGAGTTCACCTGAATTACTCAAAAAACTGTTCATTTCCCTTTTCCCTCCCTTCCTAAGATTCTTTATTACTGTCCAGAAAGGTTTCCCTGCTGCTTGACCTAGCCTTTCCAGGTTGTTACCAAAATCTTCCCAGCACTTCTTTTTGGATTCAACAACTATTTGTTTCGCTCTGTTTCTTTCATCTGCGTACAACTCCCCGTCTGCCTCGGCCCTTGTTTGGAGCCATTTCTGATAAGCCTTATTTTTACGTTTACAAGCTGCTGTCACTTATTCATTCCACCAAGATATTCGCCTTTTCCTATCTTTACACACACTTGTTCCTAGGCATTCCCTTGCTGTTTCTACTACAGCATCCCTGTATGCCATCCATTCACTTTCTATATCCTGAACCTGCTTACTGTCTACTGTTCGAAACTTCTCACTAATCATATCCATGTACTTCTGTCTAATGTTCTCGTCCTGGAGATTTTCTACCCTTATTCGTTTGCAGACAGATTTCACTTTCTCTACCCTGGGCCTAGAGATACTTAGTTCACTACAGATCAGATAGTGGTCTGTATCATCGAAAAATCCGCGGAAAACTCGTACATTCCTAACAGATTTCCTGAATTCGAAGTCTGTTAAGACATAGTCTATTATGGATCTGGTACCCCTAGCCTCCCATGTGTAGCGGTGAATAGCCTTATGCTTGAAGAATGTATTCGTAACATCTAAACCCATACTAGCACAGAAGTCCAGGAAAACGCTTCCCATTCCCATTAGCTTCCATATCTTCCCCACATTTACCAATCACCCTTTCGTATCCTGCAGTTCTATTCCCAACTCTCGCATTGAAATCGCCCATTAGCACTATTCTATCCTTGCTGTTGACCCTGACCACGATGTCACTCAATGCTTCATAAAACTTGTCAACTTCATCCTCATCCGCACCCTCACATGGTGAATACACGGACACAATTCTAGTCCTAATCCTCCAAATGGCAAATCTACCCATATCATTCGCTCATTTACGTGCCTAGCAGAAACTATGTTCCGTGCAATGGTATTCCTGATAAAGAGCCCTACCCCAGACTCTGCCCTTCCCTTTCTAACACCCGTCAAGTACACTTTATAATCTCCCATATCTTCCTCGTTATCTCCCCTTACCCGAATATCACTTACTCCTAGAACATCCAGATGCATCCTCTTTGCTGACTAAGCCAGTTATACTTTCTTTCTTCCATAAGCCCCATTAATATTGATAGCTCCCCATCGAATTCCATTTCGTTCGCCAAGTTGTTTCCAAGGAGTCCCTCGCCTGTCAAATGGGAGTGGGACTCCATTACTCCCATAGGTCCGAGGCTTGCTTAAAATGTTCTGAGCTCGGTAGATTCATGAAGCAGGATGCTACCCTACTTACACATAGTCCAAGCGAGGATCTCTCCTCTAACGGGTTATGGACCACCGGTGGATTGTATAGTCCTAGCCGCCTGAGCACAAGGAGGGCCAGGACTCAGAATATGTCCGAGATGCCCACTCCCATTCCATAGCAACTGGTATCCCGACTCTCAGGACCACTTACTACGCCATTCAGCCGTTGCCCATGGTTCACGAACTAGGACGTGACTACAGTAACCCACAAACATGAACCATATGTCATTGTTAGCATAGGTAAATTTTAATACTTCTTTAGTATTACTCACCTCCCCTATCTGGACATTATCCTTGTAACCAACAATCTTTACATACTGCTGACTGAATACTCTTGCCTTTTGATGATCCTCGCATACACACTCCCCTTGTGCATTAATGATTCCTGGAATGTCCTTCTTTGAACCTGTTTCTGCCTTAAAGTACCTATACATACCCTTCCATTTTTCACTAAAATTTGTATGACCACCAATTATGCTTGCCATCATGGTATACTTGGCTGACTTCTTTGCTAGATTCAATTTCCTAGTAAGTTACTTCAATTTCTCCTTACTTCCATAACCATTTCTAACTCCATTTGGTTCCAACCTGCACCTCCTTCTTAGTCTCTTTACTTCTCTATTATAATATAGTGGATCTTTACCATTCCTTACCACCTTTAAAGGTATAAATCTATTTCCACATTCCTCAACAATTGCTTCCAACCCATCCCAGAGTCTGTTTACATTTTTATTTACCATTTTACAGCGATCATAGTTACCTTTTAAAAACTTCCTCATGCCTGTTTTATCAGCCATATGGTACTGCCTAATATTCCTACTTGTAATACCTTCCTTTCACATTTATTTTTAACTACGACAAAAACAGCTTCGTGATCACTAATACCATCTATTACTTCGGTTTCTCTATAGAGAAACAACATTATCTTGCATGTCTTTAATTCTTCGTGAAACTGCATTGTTTCAAAACAGGATTGTGTTAATTTTACGACTATTATCCTGTCCTAATATGCACTGTAGGCTACATCATTTTATACATGGAGATATCAAATCCTTAGCAATTTTTTGGTTTCAACCGTACTTAGCAATGTGATAGCTAATTACGTAAGAGGCTTCAGCAGCATTTTCATTGTCTTTATTACCTGCCACTGGAAATGGTGAAACATGTGATTCTTTTTAAATAGTTTTTTGACAGTTGCTCGTAAAACTTATTTCTTTATTTTTGTACTGAGCATGTTAAATATTTAGATGACGCATATGAAAAGAAAAGAGGTTTCCATGCTACTGTTATTTAAAACCTCCCCGCATACTCATCTGAATATTGCCGTTCCTTCGGATCAGTTCCAGTACGTGAAATGTGAATTTTACTACTGTCACGTAACTGCGCAACAGTCATGTCCTGGGATGTGCCCTGTCTACCTGGCCACTACGCACTGCAGGATCATCGTTTTTTCAGAGTTCAAGTTTTTCAACCACTTATCCATAACGGATTACTCACAATAATAATGTATGGTGGAGCTAGTTTTAACTAAGGTGGGTCAAAGGGAGGGGGAGCTGTCCGCCCGTCCACGGCTGTCGGGAGCGAGCACAGGCTTGTGACGGTCAGATGACAGGTTACAGGCAATGCATCGTGAGAGACAAAAGCATAGCGTCCGTCATTACTGTTTATTTTTTGCGTATCCCTGAGTGGTCTGTTGCGCACCCGCCATTGGTAGGATAGGAAAGAGAGGAGCCGTTCCCTGGCCCATCAGATTACCCGATCTTTCACCACTTGGCTTCTTCCTGTGGAGTCAATTAAAGCAGGAAGTGAATGCACAAGAACCTGAAAACTTTGGCCACCTTGGGCAATTGACCACCGAGGCTTGTCACAACAAGCAACGAGCAAGAATGTCTTTACAATGTCGTGCTGAAATCTGTACAAACCAAGATGGTCAACATTTCGAGCACATGCAGCATTGAATATGTAGGGTAGCCTGCTTTCCACCTGCGAACTATCACGTCATAGTCCAACCTGGTCACGTAATATCCGCTAAGACGGTCTTTTTCAGGGCCAACAAATTTCATTCGTTGCAACAAGTAGGTGCGTGGCCATATCACATCAATAGTAACCGTCATAAAGCGAAGAAGAATAGATAAAAGGACGTGTACAAAGTCTGAGAATTGAATCTGTTTCCTGGCAGCTTACCTCCGCAACAGTAGCGATACGTGATTTTGCCGCCTTAGCTACGGAGACTGGCACGTACGGAATCTGTTCGTAGTCGTAATAGACATTTCCTCTCTAAACGTATGGTAGTGACATTCGCTACTGAGATCGTTTCAAACATTCATAGTAGTTTACGGCATTGAAAGAGCATTGGCGCTAATCATTTCATCTATATTCTCGAACTTGAACTCAACGGTATAGTCGTGGTGAGGCATTATAGGATCAGGTATGAATGTTTTTAGGTTGGGTATGATATACGAGTTCGCTAGGTTGCATATCTAAAAACATAAGGGGCGGGAGGGCCACCCGGTATAACAATAATAATGTAATAGCTAAACGATAGTTATAACAATATAAAACAAAATATATATCTACATTTGCCAACTGAACTGTAGCAAAAGATACGCCTGTATGACATATTGCAGTACCAGTGTGTGCTTGAGTCATCAGTCCAGTCATCAGTCATCAGTCACATACCGCAGATATTCAAATGGAAACAGCTGAGTGGCTCAGACGGTAGAAGCTCAAGTTAGGGCGTTTGATTCCGGCTCCGTATATTTGTATCTGAACGAGCTCATATATTACGGTGTGCGCCAGTCTTAAGTAGGTATATTTACCAACAAGTAAAAGAACTCCTGCAGGACAAAATTCTGGCATATCAGCGTCTCCGAAAACCGGTAAAGTAGTTAGGAGGACGTAAATCCACATATTCATTCAAATAAATTTTTGCGTTGGTTGGCTCACATCAACGATTTTTTTGTTCCTGAAAAACTAGTATAGTCTATTTGGGATGCGTGGTTTGTAGAATTAACAACCCCCACCACGGCACTTAACGCCCTTGGAAGGGCTTTGGCCCGCCCAGCGACCGCTGCTCAGCCCGAAGGCCTGCATATTACGAGGGGCCGTGTGGTCAGCACGACGCATTCTCTCGGCCGTTATTCTGGGCTTTTGAGACCGGGACCGCCATCTCACCGTCAGACAGCTCCTAAATTCTAATCACGTAGGCTGAGTAGACCTCGAACCAGCCCTCAGGTCGAGAGAAAATCCCTGACCTGGCCGGGAATCGAACACGGGGCCTCCGGGCGAGAGGCAGGCACGCTACCCCTACACTACGGGGCCGGCAGAATTAACAATTCTTACTATAATTTTTTGATGGATGCAGTATTTTTTGCTTCTCTCACTCGGCACAGGCCAGAGGTAATGTAGTTTCCACCGAAGTCCCAGTCTCATTTATGGCTGTGACAGAACGAAAGCTTCTGAAATATGGGTGGATCTAAGCAGTGGCATTTGAAGCACGATTAGCGCGTCTGGGTGTTATAACACTTATAAGCCTGTTTGTTTTGCAATAACACTTTCTGACCCAATAAGGAAACCAATGGCAAACTATTTCTCTCCATATCTTGCCTATACCCGTAATATTAAGAGAAAAGTTTTGACATTCAGGGCTGGAAGGAGGAACATTGCACGTGCCATTTCACGGTGTTGCCACATTCCTGCATTCTTTTCTCCTACCCTCCGCTTCCGGCTCTCTTGTTTGTTCATTCAGACCGCTGTGTTCTGTTCTATGCAACTTAGAAGTGAGAGGTTTAGCAACTCCTAGCAACATGAGCCGGCCAGCAATCCGGCAACCGCAGTGGGTTCGCTTTCGTTTCCATGGTAACCATACCTCCTGCTCCCTTCACCCCACCCAGGCAGCCAGTAAACGGACCTCCGTCTAAGAACTGTCATAAAGCATCTTTCAATATTACGGCTACAGTATACCCCATTATAACACCACCATCGGTCTTTTCCGATTTCCTTACAACCACACAATATTTGGTAATGCTTTATGAGGATCCAAACAACTTCCGGACTGAAGACTTAACAGACAGAATTAGCAGTTCAATAGGATTGTCAGTGACAAGTGCTTGAATTTTAAATGGCGCCCTCTGAAAAGGAACGGTAAGCTCGCCACAATAATGACCTCTACACATACGCCCACAGGCAATAGACGCTGATGGCGACGGGCGCACGCAAGGCAGGTGGCACGCCTTGGACACTCAACAACTTCACAGAAGCGATACGATCGCCCCACTTGAAGAATGTTAACAGGACGACGGTTCTGAGGAATGTCTTTCGTAAGACCTACTATGAACTCAAATTACAATACTGCACTTCTTCCTTGTTACTTTAACTCGTGCAGCTACTTAACTTCCTAAGTGTTAGATTAGAGTTCTGCGGATTATTGAGCAACATAGATGTTTAAAGCTTGCCTTGTGCGTGATTTGCACCTTGTTCCAGAGTAATCACAACCGTGCATGTCAGGAGACCGTAACTACATGCCGGCCTCACATTCATTCAGCTTGAATGGCTCCACAGAATAAGTCGAAGACTGCAAGTTTTTAATTTAATTTCATTTTATTACTAATGGCGTTCCGCCTCGGAAGATCATGTGGTCAATGTTTATACAGTGAGAGAGCATATCATTATATATATCTTCGTGGCTAAAATAGATTTATATCTTACTAGGCCTAATTCTTCTTCTTCTTCTTCTTCTGCCGCTTATCCAACACCTGTGGGGTCGCGGGCGCAAATTGCGTCGCATAATTGGACTTGGCCCTGTTTTACGGCCGGATGCCATTCCTGACGCCAAACCTAGGAGGGATATAATCTCCATTGCTTGTTTCTGTGGTGGTTGGTTAGTGTGATGTGTTGTCTGAATATGAAGAGGAGAGTGTTGGGACAGACACAAACACCCAGTCCCCAAACCAGAAGAATTAATCAGAAGTGATTGAAATCCTCGGCCCGGCCGGGAATCAAACCCGGGACCCTCTGAACCAAAGGGCAGTACGCTGTTCATTAAGCTAAACAGTCGGACTTAATAGGCCTTAGACAGTCTGATAAATATTGAGAAATTACGGCACATAATTGTGGAGTTAGGTTTGATACGGGGATGACACTTGAGGTTGGCAGTGGGGTATTTACTTCACTAGACAAGAATTACAAATGGTTGTGGTACTGTAGGATGTGGTTCAAGTCGGCTTTTTCTCCAGGGTCTTCTGGGCTGTGAGGAGTGTCCAATACCTTGATCCTGTGGAAATGACTCGGATAGCATCCAGGACTAAAACGCATTTTTAAATTTGCTTTACGTCGCACCGATACACATAGGTCTTATGGCGACGATAGGATAGGAAAGAACTAGAAGTGGGAAGGAAGCTGCCGTGGCAATTAAGGTACAGCCCCGGTATTTGCCTGGTTTGAAAATGGGAAACCAGTGAAAACCATATTCAGGGCTGCCGACAGTGGGATTAGAACCCACTATCTCCCGAAAGAGACGCATTCTTTTTTAGATGTGAGGTGTCTTCAAGACAGCATGTAGGAGTTACTGGTTGACGGTTTTGTTTTGTAATTGCGACAGAAGATAGTCTTGTTGGTTCTACGTCCCAGGAACTACTTCTACGGTTTTCAGAGACGCCGAAGTGCCGGAATTTCGACCCACAGGAATCTTTTAGGTGCCAGTAAACTTATCATCAAGAGGCTGGCGTATTTGAGCATCTTCAGATACCATCAGACTTAGCCGGGATCGGCTCATAAAGACAGCGCTCTAACATCTGCGCCAGTCAGCCCAGCAACATGCCTCAACTAAAAACAATAGTGAGTTAGTGTAATGACAGTCCGCCTCTGTGGTGTACTGGTTAGTGTGATTAGCTGCCACCCCCGGAGGACCGGGTTCGATTCCTGTCTCTGCCATGAAATTTGAAAAGTGGTACGAGGGCTGGAAAGGGGTCCACTCAGCCTCGGGAGGTCAACTGAGTAGAAGGGGGTTCGATTCCCACTTCAGTCATCCTCGAAGTGGTTTTCCGTGGTTTCCCACTTCTCCTCCAGGCAAATGCCAGGATGGTACCTAACTTAAGGCCACGGCCGCTTCCTTCCCTCTTCCTTGTGTATCCCTTCCAATCTTCCCATCCGTCAGCAAGGCCCCTGTTCAGGATAGCAGGTGAGGAAACCTGGGCGAGGTACTGGTCATTCACCCCAGTCGTATCCCCCGACACATTATCTCACGCTCCAAGACAGTGCCCTCGAGGCGGTAGAGGTGGGATCCCTCGCTGAATCCGAGGGAGAAACCAACACTGGAGGGTGAACGGATTAAGAAAGAAAGAAAGAAAGAAAGAAAGAAAAGATTTATAATTTTAGGAATAAATAAAGAATATATTCTCTTAAACTTTATTATACCGGGTGTAGGTGAGTCAGCCGCGTCTGACGTTTTATGCTGTTAGGCATCCCACCGAACGGCGCTTGGTGTCGCTATGGTCTATTTTCTCCTTTGCCATCCATACATTAAGCATCAATCGCCTTCAATCACTCACTGCAACATTACCGTTGCAAAAACATGCACCGTATGCGACAGGCATTTACACAATGCATCAAACTGTCATACGGTTATGTAAAATTTACGTGCCAATTATGAGCTTTCCGTAGGGTATGAAATGAACCCTAAAGAGATGGCATACTGATAGAAAACGTGTGTGCATTTGTGAAGTGGAATTAGTAGTCCATCTAGTAGGCTTTTTGTAAGCCTATTCGCTGGAGTCGCCGTGGTGTCATATGTTAAGTGGCGGTGCTGTTAATACTGCTGGGTTCGAATCCCACTGGAGCGTGTGTATTCTATTCGCATTTTGTACTTCGAGAATCATCCACAGAGCCAATGTATCCTAATCCCCGCACGTCGTGGGTTATTTAATTAATTAATTAACTAACGTATTTTTAATTTATTTATTTGTGTATTTATTTATGTATTTATTTATTTATTTATTTATTTATTTATTTATTTATTTATTTATTTATTTATTTATTTATTTTGGCACTGTTCTGGGCCATTAGGGCTGCTTATGTGGATGTTTTATAAGCAGGGCTGGGCGAGGATAGAATGGTTGGGGGTTTGAATCCGCTTGACTGAGCAACAGCCTGTTAGCGCAGTAAGTGTAATGCGCGTTTCAACACGCCGTTGAACTGCCATTCGGGCTCTTTCTAGCATTGTAGGTGTTACGAATTCACAGGCTTCCGTAATAAGGTTTCGAAGGCTTTCAGGAATTTTTCGGCTGCTGAGTGTACACTAAATCCATCTAATAGCCCCATAGGAAGAAGTCCAATGGCATCAAATGGGGCGATCTAGCAGGCCAGGTGACAGGTCCTCCCCTTCCTATCCATCGACCGGGATTTGTTACATTCAGGTAGTAGCGAACATCTGCTGACATGTGAGGGGGAGGGACGTCGTGTTGATACCACATGGTTACACGCTCACCCAGGGGCACATCATCTAGCAGAAATCGTAGTTGGTCTTGAAGAAATTGTAGGTACTAGGTTCCTGTCATATGATCCCCAAAGAGATATGGTACAATTAGGTGATCACCCAGTATACCACACCAGACATTTACTGCCCATCGTGCCTGAAATGCTGGGTGCCTTACCCAGTGGGGATTTCCAACACTCCAGTAGTGCATATTATGACGATTCACAGAGCCATTATTATGAAAGCGTGCCTCGTCCGAAAATAAAATGTGAGATACAAACGCTGGATCATTTCCCACTTGCGTCAGTATCCACCCACAGAAATCAACACGAGTTTCGAAATCTCAATCAATCAATCAATCAATCAATCAATCAATCAATCAATCAATCAATCAATCAATCAATCAATCAATCAATCAATATTGATCTGCATTTAGGGCAGTCGCCCAGGTGGCAGATTCCCTATCTGTTGTTTTCCTAGCCTTTTCCTAAATTATTTCAAAGAAATTGGAAATTTATTAAACATCTCCCTTGGTAAGTTATTCCAATCCCTAACTCCCCTTCCTATAAATGAATATTTGCCCCAGTTTGTCCTCTTGAATTCCAACTTTATCTTCATATTGTGATCTTTCCTACGTTTATAAACGCCACTCAAACTTGTTCGTCTACTGATGTCATTCCACGCCATCTCTCCGCTGACAGCTCGGAACATACCACTTAGTCGAGCAGCTCTTCTTCTTTCTCTCAATTCTTCCCAGCCCAAACTTTGCAACATTTTTGTAACGCTACTCCTTTGTCGGAAATCGCACAGAACAAATCGAGCTGCTCGTCTTTGGATTTTTTCCAATTCTTGAATCAGGTAATCCTGGTGAGGGTCCCATACACTGGAACCATACTCTAGTTGGGGTCTTACCAGAGACTTATATGCCCTCTCCTTTACATCCTTACTACAACCCCTAAACAAACTCATAACCATGTGCAGAGATCTGTACCCTTTATTTACAATCCCATTTATGTGATTACCCCAATGAAGGTCTTTCCTTATATTAACACCTAGATACTTACAATGATCCCCAACAGGAACTTTCACCCCATCAACGTAGTAATTAAAACTGAGAGGACTTTTTCTATTTGTAAAACTCACAACCTGACTTTTAACCCCGTTTATCAACATACCATTGCCTGCTGTCCATCTCACAACATTATCGAGGTCACGTTGCAGTTGCTCACAATCTTGTAAATTATTTATTACTCTATACAGAATAACATCATCCGCAAAAAGCCTTACCTCCTATTCCACTCCTTGACTCATATCATTTATATATATAAGAAAACATAAAGGTCCGATAATACTCCCTTGAGGAATTCCCCTCTTAATTATTACAGGGTCAGATAAAGCTTCACCTACTCTAATTCTCTGAGATCTATTTTCTAGAAATACAGCAACCCATTCAGTTACTCTTTTGTCTAGTCCAATTGCACTCATTTTTGCCAGTAGTCTCCCATGATCCACCCTATCAAATGCTTTAGACAGGTCAATCGCAATACAGTCCATTTGACTTCCAGAATCCACGATATCTGCTATATTTTGCTGGAATCCTACAAGTTGAGCTTCAGTGGAATAACCTTTCCTAAAACCGAACAGCCTTCTATCGATCCAGTTATTAATTTCACAAACATGTCTAATATAATCAGAAAGAATGCCTTCCCAAAGCTTACATACAACGCATGTCAAACTTACTGGCCTGTAATTTTCAGCTTTATGTCTATCACCCTTTCCTTTATACACAGGGGCTACAATAGCAACTCTCCATTCATCTGGTATAGCCCCTCCGACCAAACAATAATCAAATAAGTACCTCTGATGTCGTACTATATCCCAACCCATTGTCTTTAGTATATCCCCAGAAATCTGATCAATTCCAGCCGCTTTTCCAGTTTTAATCTTTTGTATCTTATTGTAAATGTCATTGTTATCATATGTAAATTTTAATACTTCATTGGCCTTAGTCTCCTCCTCTATCTCGACATTTTCCTTGTAAACAACAACCTTTACATACTGCTGACTGAATACTTCTGCCTTTTGAAGATCCTCACATACACACTCCCCTTGTTCATTAATTCTTCCTGAAATGTCCTTTTTGGAACCTGTTTCTGCCCCAAAATACCTATACATACCCTTCCATTTTTTACCAAAATTTGTATGACTGCCAATTATGCTTGCCATCATGTTATCCTTAGCTGCCTTCTTTGCTAGATTCAATTTTCTAGTAAGTTCCTTCAATTTCTCCTTACTTCCACAGCCATTTCTAACTCTATTTCTTTCCAGTCTGCACCTCCTTCTTAGTCTCTTTATTTCTCTATTATAATAAGGTGGGTCTTTACAATTCCTTACCTCCTTTAAAGGTACAAACCTGTTTTTGCATTCCTCAACAATTTCTTTAAACCCATCCCAGAGTCTGTTTACATTTTTATTTACCGTTTTGCACCCATGATAGTTACTTTTTAGAAACTGACTCATGCCTGCTTTATCAGACATATGGTACTGCCTAATAGTCCTACTTTTAAGACCTTCCTTTCTATCTTATTTATTTTTGACTACGACAAAAACAGCTTCATGATCACTAATACCATCTATTACTTCAGTTTCCCTATGGAGCTCATCTGGTTTTATCAGCACCACATCCAGGATATTTTTCCCTCTGGTTGGTTCCATCACTTTCTGAATCAGCTGTCCTCCCATATTAACTTATTTGCCATTTGTTGGTCATGCTTCCTGTCGTTCGCATTTCCTTCCCAATTGACATCTGGCAAATTCAGATCTCCCGCTACAATCACATTTCTTTCCATGTCGTTTCCCACATAGCCGACTATCCTATCAAATAATTCCGAATCCGCGTCAGTGCTACCCTTTCCCGGTCTCGTCCGTGGAGTTCTTAATGTAGTTGCAGGTAATACGGACGAAAAACTGGAATGCAATATCCTTAAAACAGACGACTGGCTGATGTTGGCCTGTTGTGCTACTGCCCGGGTAATCATGTGAGGATTCTCCCGGAAAGTGTCCAAACCCATCTCAGGAGTTTCACCTAACGTAACTGGTGCCTCCCTCACAGGACCTGTTCGGGAAATTGACGTAGTTATACGCAAACGTCGCTCCACCCTCCTAAACATATTTGCGTTTGGTTGTTGTCTGTGTGGAAATCTTTCCTGGTACAGGCGCTGTGCTTCCTGTGCGTTCTGCCTTGCTTCACCGTAGATGAGGAGCATGTCAACATATTCACCTGTTAGGTACATAGCGAAGAAATGACCAGGACTGCTAGGCTACACCAAGTGTCAAGCCACTACACATTCAACATGCATGCTATTGGTCGAATGTGGTACGAATATCCTCTTATTTGATCCTCAAAGTTTAAAATGTGAATAAAAATACTTATCGCACGTAGTATTCGAACCTACCTACCAACACAACATGCGTCAACACGTCTGCGGTTGGTCCACTACACCACGGTAACTGCTGCCTTCGCTGTATCAGAAAGCATACTTGGTGTAAAACTACGTCCCGCTCCACAAACACACACACGTTTTCTATCAGTATGCTATCGCTTTTAGTGATAATTTCATAGCCAATCAAGAGCTCGTAATTGGCACGTACATTTTACATAACACGAGACTGACCAAATACAATCGGGCTGAGCCAGGGTGGAACCCGCAAAGATGGCGTCAGAAGGCCAGCGCCTCAACCGTCTGAGCCTCTTAGCCCGACTAGATGAATGAAACAGAGTGAAACACATCAGTGTAGAGACAAAGAAGAAATCGGGAGAAAACTTCGGTAACAACCTGGATAGGAATGGGATGAGGTATATAAGAGGTTTTTATATCTTCTATCTTAATCTGTTTACCCTCCAGGTTTCCTCGGACTCTGCGAGGGATCCCACCTCTACCGCCTCAAGGGCAGTGTCCTGGAGCGCGAGACATTGGGTCGGAGGATACAACTGGGGAGAATGACCAGTACCTCGGCCTCACTTGCTATGCTGAACAGGGGCCTTGTGGGGGGGATGGGAAGATTGAAGGAGATAGACAAGGAAGAGGGAAGGAAGCGGCCGTGGCACTTGCCTGGAGGAGAAGTGGGAAACCACGGAAAACCACTTCCAGGATGGCTGAGGTGGGAATCGAACCCACCTCTACTCAGATGACTTCCCGAGGCTGAGTGGACCCCGTTTCAGCCCTCGTACCACTTTTCAAATTTCGTGGCAGAGCCGGGAATCGAACCCGGGCCTTGGGGGGTGGCACCTAATCACACTAACCACTACACCACCGAGAAGGACAGAGTTTTTTTAAGTTATTTTGACAATGTGCTTTACGTTGCACCGACACGGATAGGTGCGGATAGGTGTTATGAAGACGATGGGATAGGAAAGGGCTAGGAGTGGGAAGGAAGCGGCCGTGGGCTTGATTAAGGTACAGCCCCATAATTTGCCCGTTGTGAAAATGGGAAACCACGGAAAACCATCTTCAGGGCTACTGACTGTGGGTTTCGAATGCACTATTTCGCGAATGCAAGCTCACTGTTGCACTCCCCTAACCGCACGGAACAACTCGTTCGGTACTTGTGGTTTTAACGTCGCTCCGTCCGGCTCCACGGCTAAATGGTTAGCGCGCTGGCCTTTGGTCACATGGTTCCCGGGTTCTATTCCCGGCAGGGTCAGAAATTTTAACCATCATTGGTTAATTTCGCTGACACGGGGGCTGTGTGTATGCGTCGTCTCATCATCATTTCATCCTCATCACGACGCGCAGGTCGCCTATGGGAGTCAAATCAAAAGACCTGCATTTGGCGAGCCGAACATGTCCTCGGACACTCCCGGCACTACACCATTGCATTTCAACGTCGCTCCGATTTAGACAGGTTTTCGGCAATGGTGGGATTACAAAGTGCTAGGACATTAGGGAATTATCAAGGAATATTTAATTAAGGAACAGCCCTAGCATTTGCCTGATGTAAACATTGGAAACCACGGAAAACCATCGTCAGGACTGTCTGTGGTACAGTTCTAATTCACCCTCTACCATATGCAATCTCACAGTTAAACGGCCTGTACTGCACAGCCAACTTGCTCGCCTCAAGTTCCAGTATGTTACACTACTGTATTAATACAACCCATCATTTAAGCCGTATGTAAAAGAGTCTTTTGCTTGTAGTTTTCCCACCTAACTGAAAACCACGCTACACAATTATTAATACTTCTCAGAAGGATATTCACGTCCAAACGAAAGAATAATAGTGCCTTTTCATACAGACGAACATACTTCAAACAAAGAACTTACTCCACCACTGCAGGCCTGACTGGCTACGATGCCAAAAGCGCTGGTCTGTTGAGCCCGCGTTGGCGGGTTTGTTTCCAGCTTACTCCAATGGAGTCTGAATGTTCTCACATACGTCAGCCTCGTGACTATCCAGGTGATTATTATTATTATTATTATTATTATTATTATTATTATTATTATTATTATTATTATTATTATTATTATTGAAATGCGTATCTCATAATTTTCGTTTATACAGAGTGTCCCCAGGAATCACCGACAAGGCTTAGTATGTTATGCGGGATGGCGGAGTGATCGGTTTTATAAGGAGTTCCTGTCCGAAAATGCACGGTTTGAGCGCTGGAGAGCGTCTTAGTCTGAGAACGGTTGTGGCAGTTTGTTCCCATTTGGTGTCTTAATATGCAAGGTATGTAACCCTTCAGCCATCTGTGTACTGCGGATGGACAACTTCAGCCTAATAACATTAATGCGCCTGCGCTACATTCCTACACACAGTTCTTGACGCGCATCCTACTGCGTTACTTCTGCACTAGAGTCTGCCTGTCACCCGGCGGCCCCGGTTTCGATTCCCGCCCCCTGGCCTGGGGACTGGGTGTTTGTGTGATGCTTAACGTTCCTTTCTTCATATTCAACACTTTACATTTCCGCAATATCCAAATACACGCAGGCTCATAACATATGGTGCAAATAGGGGCAAATGATCTTTCTAGGTCGACGTCTCGAACAAATAGCATTTCTTAAAAAAACCGTTGTTAACAGCAGTGCGACATGTACAAATTCACAGCTGCGGGAATGACCGACATGGTGCTTGCACACGGCAAAGCGGATTGCAATGGTAGAGCTGCTGCAAGATTGTATGCGGGAAGTTTTCCAAACAGATGTACCCCACATCATTCCACGTTCGCGGCCATCGAGAGACGACTAACAGCAGACGGACAGTTCCACGTAGGTAGTATGAAAAATATGGTGTATGACACTCCTGTAACGTCAGCGGAGGACCTTGTTGCTCGAATCCACAGAGCAATTGAAATTTTTCAAAGATAACCGCAAGTGTTGGGCCTTGTGCTTGAGGCTCAGCACCGCCGATGTAGGCTCTGCAATGACATACGAGGTACACACTTCGAACCCCGTTTGTAATGATCCCGATGTGCTACTCATGTTGGGTTTATAAATCAATCAATCAATCAATCAATCAATCAATCAATCAATCAATCAATCAATCAATCAGTCACTACTGATCTGTATTTAGGGCAGACGCCCAGGTGGCAGATTCCCTATCTGTTGTTTTCTTAGCATTTTCTTAAACGATTGCAAAGAAATTGGAACTTTATTGAACATCTCCCTTTATCTTCATATTGTGATCTTTCCTACTTTTAAAGACACCACTCAAACTTATTCGTCTACTGATGTCCTCCCACGCCATCTCTCCGCTAACAGCTCGGAACATACCACTTAGTCGAGCAGCTCGTCTCCTTTGACGACATGCGGAACGCACACCTATCTCCCACTTTTCGATGCGCAAGAGCGTCCACGCCGTGCGTTTCCGGATATGCGTTCCTTCTTGGAAACGGGCCTGTTTGCCTTCCTGCACAGCATACTAAGCGTTGTTGACGCTTTTTTTGGGACACCTGTATATCGACATGCACAGCTATTGTAACCCTAACAATGGCATTAAAACATGATATGCCTTCTATTTAATTAACGTTTTTTTTTTTGCTACTTGCTTTACGTCGCACCGACACAGATAGGTCTTATGGCGACGATGGGACAGGAAAGGCCTAGGAGTGGGAAGGAAGCGACCGTGGCCTTAATTAAGGTACAGCCCCAGCATTTGCCTGGTGTGAAAATGGGAAACCACGGAAAACCGTTTTCAGGACTGCCGACAGTGGGGTTCGAACCTACTATCTCCCGAATACTGGATACTGGCCGCACGTAAGCGACTGCAGCTATCGAGCTCGGTAAATTAACTTTTAAGTCAGTACAATGCATATAGAAAGTTACGTGTATTATTATAAAGACCAGTCTAGCATATTTATTATTTACCCTCTAATATTTAAACGGCCGTAGCCGTGTTGAAACACCGGATCCCGTGATATCTCCGAAGTTAAGCAACATTGGGCGTGGTCAGGAGTTGGATGGGTTGCCACGCGCTGTTGGTTGGGGGGTAAGGGAATGGAGGAGCGGAAAGGAACTCGCCACCCTACCGCACGTAAACTCCGGCTCAGGAACGCCTCTGCGGAGGTTCGGACCTGCCTTCGGGCAGAATAACCCTTACCTACCCTTCTAATATTTACACAGTATTTAAATATGACTAAGGAGTCCGACCCCCAGGACGGAGTGGGTAGTGTCTTAGCCTTCAAGCCTCGGGACACCTGGTTCGATTTCGGGCTGGATTGTGGGTTTTAATCATAGATGGCTCATTCTCTTGGTTCGGGGACAGTGTGTTTGTGCTTCCACCAGCATTCCTGGAACCCACACACAACAATATCCTCCACCGCAATACGCAAGTTCCTATACATAGCAGATGCCGGCCACTCATCGGAGGGTCTGCCTTTCAAGGGCTGCATCCAGCGGTCACTATGAAATTATTACTATTATTATTAATATTCCTTCATCCGTTTACCGTACAGGGTTGGTTTTTCCCTCGGATTCAGCGAGGAACCCCACTCTACCGCCTCAAGGGCAGTGACCTGGAGCGTGAGACATTGGGTCGGGAGGACACACTGACGATGAGGACCAGTCGTTGCCCAGGCGACCTCACCTGCTCTGCTAAACAGGGGCCTTGCGGGGGAATGGGAAGATTGGTAGGGATTGACAGGAAGAGGGAAGGAAGCGGCCGTGGCCTTAATTTCGGTACCATCCCGGCATTGCCTGGACGAGAAGTGGGAAACCACGGAAACCCACTTCGGGGATGGCTGAAGTGCGAATCAAACGCCCCTCCCCCCTTCAACTCAGCACCTCCCGATGCTGAGTGGACCCCGTTTCGGTGTTCGTACCACGTTTCAAATTTCGTGGCAGAGCCGGGAATCTAACCCGGGCCTCCGTGGGTGGTAGCTAATCACACTAACCAGTACACTACAGAAGCGGACTATTATTATTATTATTATTATTATTATTATTATTATTATTATTATTATTATTATTTGCTAGGGGCTTTACGTCGCACCGACACAGATAGGTCTTATGGCGACGATGGGATAGGAAAGGCCTAGGAGTTGGAAGGAAGCGGCCGTGGCCTTAATTAAGGTACAGCCCCAGCATTTGCCTGGTGTGAAAATGGGAAACCACGGAAAACCATCTTCAGGGCTGCCGATAGTGGGATTCGAACCTACTATCTCCCGGATGCAAGCTCACAGCCGCGCGCCTCAACGCGCACGGCCAACTCGCCCAGTATTATTATTATTATTATTATTATTATTATTATTATTATTATTATTATTATTATTATTATTTAGGAAAAGGGAAGTTAAATTCATATTTCTGTACAAGTACATTCGTGTCTTCGTCCCCAGTTGGTGCAGCCCGTTTCAGGCACACTCTCGATGGAGGTCAGACGCATGTACCAGTTCAACAATGTACCAGCCGTCCTGATATTGTTAAATCTCAGACACACAGGGAGAGCTGGCCGTGCGGTTAGGGGTGCGCAGCTGTGAACCTGCATCCGGGAGATAGTGGGTTTGAACCTTACTGTCGGCAGCCCTGAAATGGTTTTCCGTGGTTTCCCATGTTCACACCAGGCAAATGCTGGGGCTGTACCTTAATTCAGGCCGCGGCCGCTTACTTCCAACTCCTAGTTCTTTCCTGTCCCATCGTTGCAATAAGACCTATCTGTGGCGGTGCGCCGTAAAACAGATTCTAAAAAAACTTCTGACAGTACCGGGAATCGAGCCCAGGCCTTCGAAGACAGAAGCTAGTAACGTCAACCATTACACTATGGAGGCGGATTATACTCACATGAATCATGCAAGTCACTATTTGTCAGATTGTACCACACCACCGTTTTTCTGTTAGCGTCTTGCACGTTTTCGCAATATCACACGCTGAGTCTGTGCGTAACTAACTCCACTAGACTGTACGTTATTTCTGCCGTCTTCTTCTTCTTATTATTATTATTCTTTTTCTTCTTCTTCTTCTTCTTCTTCTTCTTATTATTATTATTATTATTATTATTATTATTATTATTATTATTATTATTATTATTATTATTATTATTATTATTATTATTATTATTATTATTATTATTATTGTACCGGGCGGTACACCTCCACGCCGCAAATTCAAATATTGCGCCAGTTGAAACCTCTCTACAGGAGAAAGCCTGAACTTTAACAAACTGTATTAACTCAACGGTTTCTCGGAAGATGTCACTACTGTAAATTTGGTAATCTTGAAGTGTTCTGAACTGTGTCTATTTTGATTTGTGTTTGTTTGCTCCGTATCAAGAAGTTTGAACATTCTCTAACAGATGTCGCTACCCAAAACTATGGTAACACACTCTGGTGCTATGGAATGAACTTTCTTGAAGAGATATTGTATTCCTAAGTTTTATTTTGACTAAATTTTGTTCTGTGGTTTGTGGGTTGGCAATATAAATCCTTTCCTTCCGCCAGTTTTGAAATTAGCCAATCATAAATTTCTGTAATTAATTTCCCACCAATAAGGTGTTTCTTCCTCATCTTGTGTATTAGTTTTTGCTGTCGGCCAATAAAAGTTTGTGGGCGGGTTGTTATCATTCATGAAAGGTCTCGAATGTTCCACGAGGGTAAATAAACTGCTGATTTTCTTGTCTCGGTGCCACTTCAGTAACATATTTCTCAGTGTGTGAATATATAGCAGGGGGCGGGAAGCGCCTCTTTCTTCAAGCAGCAGTTCATCTACAAGGTAATGGCCTGTTAACATCTTCATTTCGTGCTAGCTCAGCAGTTTAACTCTCGGGGAGGGTTCGAAACCTTTAGTATGTAACCTACCTTTTTAAAATGTAAATTCTTTCTGTCTATCTATAAATTACAAATCTATAAAGCGGGGATAGAGAGTGCTTCACCCTCTCGAACTCCCCTTCATTTATGAAAAAAAAAGGTGACTACGTTTTCATAACCGTTCTTCTCTTCTTTAATATAGTAAGTTTTCTCATACGTGTCACCTCCCTAGATTGGGATTAGCCCCTGTATTATCGGCCTAGCGCCACATAGGTTTTTTGACACAAACGTTATGTTGGAGTGCAAAGTCATCGCCTCCATTCTATTTTGCACTATGGGCCAGTAACTTAACTTGATGTTTGTTTTCCTCATGTAAATGCCCTGTAGGTTGGGTATTTAATACCCCTGTTTCTTGGTGTGCCTTGAGGGCAGTCTGAAGTGAAGGTTTGTTGTAGCCTTCGATAGGCTTGTAAAATTGAGAGCTGGTTTGCTCTTTTTCTTAACATTGTAATTAGGAGCAAGTGCTCCTCGTACTTAGGGGTTTTCTGCCTTTTAGCAATTGTGGTGGTGAGCTGAGAGCTCAGAAATTAATCTTGGGGCTCGAAGCCCAAATATTGTAACAACGGTAATTTCTTAACTTGTTTTCCTGCTA
Organism: Anabrus simplex; assembly: GCF_040414725.1. NCBI lineage: Eukaryota > Metazoa > Arthropoda > Insecta > Orthoptera > Tettigoniidae > Anabrus > Anabrus simplex. The sequence continues at coordinate 175,314,546 of NC_090266.1, read as the reverse complement.
CTTGGTACCGGTTACACTGTTGTTGTTATCTGTTGATTTTGAAAAGAAAATATAACCTTTGTTAAAGTTTTAAATTAACTTTAATTTTGTAGTTGAGACCTATTCCAGCCCGCACCTTCTTTCACGTCTGCTGTTCCACAGATACATCGGAACAATTATTATTATTATTATTATTATTATTATTATTATTATTATTATTATTGTCCGCCTCTGTGGTGTAGAGGTCGGTGTGATTAGGAACCACCCCCGGAGGACCGGGTTCGATTCCCGGCTCTGCCATGAAATTTGAAAAGTGGTACGAGGGCTGGAACGGAGTCGACTCAGCCCCGGGAGGTCAACTGAGTAGAGGTGGGTTCGATTCCCTCCTCAGCCATCCTCGAAGTGGTTTACCGTGGTTTCACACTTCTCCTCCAGGGAAATACCGGGATGGTACCTATCTTAAGGCCACGACCGCTTCCTTCCCTCTTCCCTGTCCATCCTTTCCAATCTTCCCTTCTCCTTATAAGACCCCTGTTCAGCATAGCAGGTGAGGCCGCTTGGGCGACGTACTGGTCCTCCTCCCCAGTTGTATATCCTGATCCAAAGTCTCACGCTCCAGGACACTGCCCTTGAGGCGGTAGAGGTGGGATCCCTCGCTGAGTCCGAGGGAAAAACCAAGCCTGGAGGGTAAACGGATTAAGAAAGAATGAAAGAAAGAAAGAAATGTTATTATTATTATTATTATTATTATTATTATTATTATTATTATTATTATTATTATTATTATTATTATTATTATTATTATTATTATTATTATTATTATTATTATTATTATTATTACGTCCCACTAAGAGCCTTCGTGGCTCAGACGGCAACGCGCCGGCCTCTCACCGCTGGATACCGTGGTTCAAATCTCGGTCACTCCGTGTGAGATTTGTGCTGGACAAAGCGGAGGAGGGACAGGTTTTTCTCCGGGTACTGCGGTTTTCCCTGCCGTCTTTTATTCCAGCAACACTCTCCAATATTATTTCATTTCATCTGTCAGTCATTAATCATTGCTCCAGAGGAGTGCGACAGGCTTCGGCAGCCGGCACTATTCCGAACCTCGCCGCTGGATGGGGTTTCATTCATTCCATTCCTGACCAGGTCGACGGACTGGAAACAGGCTGAGGATTTTCATTTTCATTACGTCCCACTAACTACTTTTTACGGTTTTCTTCCTCTCCACCCGGAGGCCCCAGGCTTGAATATATCTTTTTCTCAGCCCGAAGGCTGTTTGGATCCCCAATAGCTAGGTATTTTTTTGCTGTTTTTCTCGCTGGGCCAGAATGTGTTAGTCTGCCAAACCGCTGATCCGCACACTAACTGACACTGTGAGCTACACATTCATAACATTCACAACAGGAAGTGACTGCCTAATGAATGGTATTACAGTACTATAGCATATATTTCCACGTGCACAACAACTGTAACCTTATCAACAGCATTAAAGCGTGATATGTCTTCTGTTTAATTCCCTCAAATACTTTCTAGTTGTCAAAGCCAAGAATAAAACTCAGAGGGGTCATTTTTTTCTAGCTCATGCCAGATTGTAAAAATTATTATTATTATTATTATTATTATTATTATTATTATTATTATTATTATTATTATTATTATTATTATTATTATTATTATTATTGTGGAGCCTCCGTGGCTCAGACGGCAGCGCGTCGGCCTCTCACCGCTGGATACCGTGGTTCAAATCTCGGTCACTCCATGTGAGATTTGTGCTGGAAAAAGCGGAGGCGGGACAGGTTTTTCTCCGGGTACTCCGGTTTTCCCTGTCATTTTTCATTCCAGTACCACTCTCCGTTCTCATTTCATAGCATCTATCAGTCATTAATAAATCACATTGGGAGTGGCGACACCATCGTACTAATAGCCTGTATCTGCTTCATTCATTCCATCCCTGACCAGGTCAATTACTGGAAAACAGGTTGTAGGTTTTCATTATTATTATTATTATTATTATTATTATTATTATTATTATTATTATTATTATTATTATTATTATTGTATAATTCGCTGGGGCCATCAAGGTCCACGTTAAGTCTTCTTGCATTTGACACTGAACTTGGCCTTCTTTAGAGCCCAAATTTCCCTCATTGTTTGTGAGTGGGCCTGCTTACGCTCCTCTGTCCAAGGGGCACCGTGTCTTCTCTTCGGTTGCTCGTCTCGGTTTAGCCCGTTCGTCAATATTTTCTTGTGGAAGCAATCTCTGTTAAGGGCATCTTCCGCTGAGATATGTAGCATTTGCAGGTCTTCTTTGGTATTTCTAAACCAGGGAATTGTGTCTTTGGGATTTGAATAAAAAAGTGAAAGATCCCTTTAGTTAACTTTCTTCCGTCCATTCTTTTCAGATGACCGTAAAATTGTGCCCGCCTTTTTCAGATTGTGTCAGTAATTTTCTCTATTTTGCTGTAGACTTCTTCGTTGGATCTCTTTTGATGGATTCCATTTCTGTACTTTGATCCCAAGATTCCTCTCACAATTTTGCGCTCTTTATTCTCCAGTTCTTCAAGGAGTCCTTTGTTGGCATTTAGAGACAGGGTTGCAGCTGCATATAAAACTACTGCCTTCAGAACTGTTTCATAGTGACGTATCTTGGTGGTTTGGGAAAAGCATTTTTTTGCTGTAGATTGCGCGGGATGTTTGGTAGGCTATTTCCAGTTTTTTATTATTATTATGTTTATTCATTATATTATATTCATGTTTGTGGGTTACTGTAGTCACGTCCTAGTTCGTGAACCATGGGCAACGGCTGAGTGGCCTAGTAAGTGGTCCTGAGAGTCGGGATACCAGTTGCTATGGAATGGGAGTGGGCATCTCGGACATATTCTGAGTCGTGGCCCTCCTTGTGCTCAGGCGGCTAGGACTATACAATTCACCGTTTTTTTTGCTAGGGGCTTTACGTCGCACCGACACAGATAGGTCTTATGGTGACGATGGGATAGGAAAAGCCTAGGAGTTGGAAGGAATCGGCCGTGGCCTTAATTAAGGTACAGCCCCAGCATTTGCCTGGTGTGAAAATGGGAAACCACGGAAAACCATCTTCAGGGCTGCCGATAGTGGGATTCGAACCTACTATCTCCCGGATGCAAGCTTACAGCCGCACAATTCACCGGTGGTCCATAACCCGTTAGAGGAGAGATCCTCACTTGGACTATGTGCAAGTAGGGCAGCATCCTGCTTCATGAATTTACCGAGCTCAGAACGTTTTAAGCAAGCCTCGGACCTATGGGAGTAATGGAGTCCCACTCCCATTTGACAGGCGAGGGACTCCTTGGAAACAACTTGGCGAACGAAATGGAATTCGATGGGGAGCTATCAATATTAATGGGGCTTATGGAAGAAAGAAGGTAGAACTGGCTGAGTCAGCAAAGAGGGTGCATCTGGATGTGCTAGGAGTAAGTGATATTCGGGTAAGGGGAGATAAGGAGGAAGAGATAGGAGATTATAAAGTGTACTTGACGGGTGTTAGAAAGGGAAGGGCAGAGTCTGGGGTAGGGCTCTTTATCAGGAATACCATTGCACGCAACATAGTTTCTGTTAGGCACGTAAATGAGCGAATGATATGGGTAGATTTGTCAGTGGGAGGAATTAGGACAAGAATTGTGTCCGTGTATTCACCATGTGAGGGTGCAGATGAGGACGAAGTTGACAAGTTTTATGAAGCATTGAGTGACATCGTGGTCAGGGTCAACAGCCAGGATAGAATACTGCTAATGGGCGATTTCAATGCGAGAGTTGGGAATAGAACTGAAGGATACGAAAGCGTGATTGGTAAATGTGGGGAAGATATGGAAGCTAACGGGAATGGGAAGCGTTTGCTGGACTTCTGTGATAGTATGGGTTTAGCTGTTACGAATACATTCTTCAAGCATAAGGCTATTCACCGCTACACATGGGAGGCTAGGGGTACCAGATCCATAATAGACTATATCTTAACAGACTTTGAATTCAGGACATCTGTTAGGAATGTACGAGTTTTTCGCGGATGATACAGACCACTATCTGATCTGTAGTGAACTAAGTATCTCTATTGCAAGTTATGAATCTCATTCCGTATTGACGGTTATCACTTTACAAAAGAAAATATTTATAAAATCCTCCTATCAATACAATTCAAGTAACAATTAATCTAACAGATGACTTGAATTGTATTGATAGGAGGATTTTATAAATATTTTCTTTTGTAAAGTAAGTATCTCTAGTCCTAGGGTAGAGAAAGTGAAATCTGTCTGCAAACGAATGAGGGTAGAAAGTCTCCAGGACGAGGAAATTAGACAGAAGTACATGGATATGATTAGTGAGAAGTTTCGAACAGTAGACAGTAAGCAGGTTCAGGATATAGAAAGTGAATGGGTGGCATACAGGGATGCTGTAATAGAAACAGCAAGGGAATGCCTAGGAACAACTGTGTGTAAAGATGGGAAAAGGCGAACATCTTGGTGGAATGATGAAGTGAGAGCAGCCTGTAAACGTAAAAAGGAGGCTTATCAGAAATGGCTCCAAACAAGGGCCAAGGCAGACAGGGATTGGTACGTAGATGAAAGAAACAGAGCGAAGCAAATAGTTGTTGAATCCAAAAAGAAGTCATGGGAAGATTTTGGTAATAACCTGGAAAGGCTAGGTCAAGCAGCAGGGAAACCTTTCTGGACAGTAATAAAGAATCTTAGGAAGGGAGGGAAAAAGGAAATGAACAGTTTTTGAGTAATTCAGGTGAACTCATAATAGATCCCAGGGAATCACTGGAGAGGTGGAGGGAATATTTTGAACATCTTCTCTATGTAAAAGGAAATCGTCATGGTGGTGTTGCAAACAGCCAAGCTCATGGGGAGGAGGAAAAGGATGTTGGTGAAATTATGCTTGAGGAAGTGGAAAGGATAGTAAATAAACTCCATTGTCATAAGGCAGCAGGAATAGATGAAATTAGACCTGAATGGTGAAGTACAGTGGGAAGGCAGGGATGAAATGGCTTCATAGAGTGTGGAGAATTGGTAAGGTGCCTTCAGATTGGACAAAAGCAGTAATTGCACCTATCTATAAGGAAGGGAACAGGAAGGATTGCAACAACTATCGAGGTATCTCATTGATTAGTATACCAGGCAAAGTATTCACTGGCATCCTGGAAGGGAGGGTGCGATCAGTCGTTGAGAGGAAGTTGGATGAAAACCAGTGTGGTTTCAGACCACAGAGAGGCTGTCAGGATCAGATTTTCAGTATGCGCCAGGTAATTGAAAAATGCTACGAGAGGAATAGGCAGTTGTGTTTATGTTTCGTAGATCTAGAGAAAGCATATGACAGGGTACCGAGGGAAAAGATGTTCGCCATACCGCGGGACTATGGAATTAAAGGTAGATTATTAAAATCAATCACCAGGCAAATGCTGGGGCTGTACCTTAATTAAGGCCACGGCCGCTTCCTTCCCACTCCTACCCCTTTCCTGTCCCATCGTCGCCATAAGACCTATCCGTGTTAGTGCGACGTAAAGCAACTAGCAAAAAAAAAAAAATAATAATGCCATTCCTTCTGCAGCCAGTCCCTGCTATGAATGGTGTGAAAATGTTGCTCATAGGGTCGGTTGGTGCATGCATTTCAGTGGGGTTGGCAGACTGATATGTAATAACAACTTCTGGCTCGGTGAGGAAAGCAACGGGAAACTACCTCACTCCCTAGTACGCCTCTTCAGTGATGCCTAGGCTATCTATGACAGCTGATGGTGGAGCTGTTGCGGATCCAACCAGCCTTAGGGCTGAAGACTGAACATACATACATACATACATACATACATACATACATACATACATACATACATACATACATACAATGTTTGTATTTCACTCCGCCCTTCGTCTATCCATTCAACTCATTTCTGCTGAAGACTCTGACAGACGAGTTAATTTATATTCCACTAAATCTACCTACACAAGGTTGATGTATTTGAGCACCTCCATATACCACCGCAATGAGCTAAATTGGGCTCAGAAGTCCAGCAATGTACCGCCTGAGTTACTCAGCACAAATGTAACGAATACTACACTCACCTTGTGCTGTGCGAGGCTCGCTGAAGAGTGGCAGAATGGAGCAGCTAGATCCCGATACCGAGAACTGTGAAGGCATTGTTCCAACTGCCTTCTCTCTTGTTATCAAGCGAAAGGAAACTATTCCATTCATCTCTTTGTTCTAGACTGTATTACCGCACTGATTAGTCTAATGGAAATAGAGCCTATGCTTACGTTTTAAGTAGTACCATTGGCCGCCATGCACGAGAGCCACTTCACCAATGCCGACAATCAACTCTTGGTCTCTTAATAGCTATGACGTAGTACCTGTTTGGTACAAGAGTGGAGATACGACGTCATGAAGGTGGTCGAAACAAATACGAACTACATGAACAGGACGGACTGAGGACTTAACAAACATATATATAGTCTCTCAAAAAATATATGAGCGCATGTATTGTATGTACTTCTAATTTAATTTATCAGACTTAATTATTATAAAAATGTCCGCCTCTGTGGTGTAGTGGTTAGGTGATTAGCTGCCACGCCCGGAGGCCCGGGTTCGATTCCCGGCTCTGCCACGAAAATTTGAAAAGTGGTATGAGGGCTGGAACGGGGTCCACTCAGCCTCGGGAGGTCAACTGAGTAGAGGTGGGTTCGATTCCCACCTCAGCCATCCTGGAAGTGGTTTTCCGTGGTTTCCCACTTCTCCTCCAGGCGAACGCCGGGATGGTACCTAACATAAGGCCACGGCCGCTTCCTTCCCTCTTCCTTGCCTATCCCTTCCAATCTTCCCATCCCTCCACAAGGCCCCTGTTCAGCATAGCAGGTGAGGCCGCCTGGGCGAGGTACTGGTAATTCTCCCCAGTTGTATCCCCGACCAAGAGTCTGAAGCTCCAGGACACTGCCCTTGAGGCAGGATCCCTCGCTGTGTCCGAGGGAAAAGCCGACCCTGGAGGGTAAACAGATGATGATGATGATAATGATGAATTATTATAAAAATACCATTCAAATCTCATGTAGACAAAAAAACAAAAACGTGTGGATAGTCACAACAACCATTATATCTACAGAGGCAATTGTTTCTGGGAAAAGCACACCTGCGAGGAACTTCAATCAATCAATCAATCAATCAATCAATCAATCAATCAATCAATCAATCAATCACTACTGATCTGCATTCCCTATCTGTTGTTTTCATAGCCTTTTCTTAATTGATTTCAGGAAATTTATTGAACATATCCCTTGGTCCTGCTCCCATATTTCAAGGATGGAGTGAAATCATCCCTGATTTGGAAGCAGATAACGCCGCATCATTCAAATATGCAACCTAGTAATCCTAGGAGGAGAAAAGCTGTCACCCCAAAACACAGAGTATCATTCATCGTTCAGCGTCACCTAAGTATTGTACGTAGTTCAGATTAGAACGCAAGGCAGGGCACACATTGGGACGGAGAAGCATCTAAAGCAGCGCAGCGCAGAGCAGATTTTTGTAATCCACACAATCCATTGTAAAATCGCACGTTGAGAGGCAATGCAAGGCGGGACGGGACGGGACAGTTCTGCACCTACTTCCTTCCGCCTACCTCTTTTTTTAAAAATTTATTTTGGCATTTGGTCCGTAAGACCATGCTGCCAGCTCTGTACATTTAGAAAACAGGAAAGTCAAAGAGCAACATCTTTACAACATGGGACCGTTCATGGCATTATGACTAATTGGTGATGGAAAGCCACGGTACAGGAACTTTGGTTGGATGAGAACAGTTTAACTACAGACTACAGAACAAGCTTATCACAATGTTAAATTAGCTTCACTTAAAAATTTGGCTATTGCTTGATATATACGGATGTCATAGCTGCTGAACAACGACGAAACGGAAGTGGGAAGTGGAACTTTCAGTTGTATAAGCGTTTGATATAAGTTGGTCACTTGTGGTTTGTATCTAGTGCATCCTAAAATTGTATGGTTGAGGTCTGCTTCTTGATTGGGGTCAGAGGTACAATTTGGGGAGTCTATGACTTTGAGTCTGAACAGATGACTGGGGTAAGATGCATGCCCAAGTCGCATTCTGATAATTGATGTCATATGGCGGCGAGTTTCTGTGGGATGTGTCTCTGGATAGCGGCGTAATGCTTGCCTTTGATGCGTTGAGTTGTTGCCCAGTAATTTGACCATTCTTTGTAAGCCTGTTTCTTGACGTGGCTTTGGAAGTCCGTGTATGGTAGGCGTAGTGCTTGGAACTGGCCTTCTGTTATGCTCTGCTTTGCCAGTTGGTCTACGGTTTCATTGTGTATAATTCCAGTGTGACCTTTGATCCACATAAGATGAACTTCTTTTCCGTTTTCCTTAGCTTGGTATATGCAACTTAGGATGTCCATGATGTATTTATTCGAACGCGTGTTCCTGCATGGTTGTTCTAGTTTTTGAAGTGCACTCTTGGAGTCCGTGAGAATTAATATACTGCTGAAGTGCTGGACGCCGTACGTGATGGCTGATTTAATGGCAAGTATTTCAGCTGTGAATATTGAAGCTTCGTGGGGAAGGCAGAACATTTTGCTAGTGTTGAATGCAGGGCAGTAGTACGCATATCCGACTCCTTCATTGGTCTTAGACCCATCTGTGTATATTTGAGTATAACTGCCCCAATATGCATCGATAAAATTTGTTACTTTTTCGTTGATATTGGTATTGCAGATAATAAAATCTGGAAGATGGAATGTGGATGGTTGAAATACTGAAAGTTCATACCTCTGTCGAAATACTGGAAGCGCTGTATCTTGAAGAGTAAGGGGTATGATGTGCTGCAATTTCTTGATACTTTTGACCAATAGAGGTGTCCGTAGTCTTCTGTTTGTTCCTCTGTCACACAGTGGAAGGAGGCGGTGCAGTTTAGATGTTATAGGGTGGCTAGTTATGGACGAGCGTTGCAGAAGAAAGTTGTTGGCAAGCAGATCTCGTCTTATCTGAAGGGGCATTTCTTTAGCCTCTACCAGTAGTGCGTTAGTAGGACTTGAGTTCATGGCTCCGAGACATATTCTGAGTGCGCGGAACTGCAGGACATCTAGTTTTCGAAGAACATACTGCGGTGCGTTGCCGAAAAAGATGCAGCCATAATCTAGTACAGATCGGATTAACGATCTATATAATAGTAATAGGACAGATGGGTCAGCTCCCCACCATACTCGACATAATGCTGTGATTATGTTTAACGTTCGGCCCACTTTAGTTACCAGGTACTCGACGTGGGTTCTCCATGTAAGTTTATTATCGAGGTATAAGCCTAGTAGCTTGGCTGAAGTCAGTAAGGGGAAGGAGTATGGCCCAAGATGTACAGATGGTAATATTGAGTGGAATTGCTTTCGAGTGAAGACAATAATAGAGGATTTTGTTGGGGATAAATTAAGACCTGTTTGAAATGTCCAGGCGTGGAGTTTCCTTGCAGCGTCATCTAGCCACAAACATGTTAACCAAAGAGACTGCGATGATGCGTAGATACATACGTCGTCTGCATACTGAAGAACTTTGACTGTTTGTTTAAACATGTGATCGAGATCTGCAGTGTAGATGGCATACAGTAAAGGACTCAGTATAGCACCCTGAGGGAGTCCTTTTGTTACTAGTCTGGGCCCATACAAGGTGTTATCCTGGGTTCGAATATAGATTGTCCGCCGGAAAAATAAGTTATATATACCTCGCACGTATATTTCGGGAAGACCAAGGTCATGTAGCTTTTCAGAAAGTACTTGTATACTAACGCTGTCATATGCCCCAGATATATCGAGAAATATGGCGGTAAGGTAACCATGGTTTAGAAATGTATGTTTAATGTCCGTAGTCAGAATGCTAAGATGGTCGTAAGTAGAACGACTTTTCCGGAACCCATATTGAGATCGAGGCAATAAATTGTGAAACTCTAACCACCACTCCAGTCTTAGTTTCAACAGCCGTTCAAAAGTTTTAGCTATGCATGAAGATAGAGCGATGGGTCTGTAAGAAGAAGCTTCGTTAGGATCTTTACCTTGTTTTAAAATTGGGACAATAATCTGCGTCGTCCAGTCGTCGGGAAAATTAGTTTCATTCCAAATATATGTGAAAAGTAAGAGCAATATTTCCTTGGCATTGCGAGATAAGTTAGAAAGCATACAGTAATGTATATGGTCGTATCCAGGCGCAGAGTTAGCAGTAGTTTTTAAAACTTGTTCTAATTCATGTAGCGTGAAAGGTGATGTGAGAATATCTTGCGTAGGACGGGAAAGTTCGAACGGTGGACGTTGTTTTGGAGGAAGTGAGGTCGTAGGTGGAGCAATAAGATCTGAAAACTCTTCTGCCCAACATTTAAGTGCCTTAGGGGTTGGCGTTTTTTTCTTCATTTTGTTAACCATCGACCATATTTGCGATAGGGGTGTATCCTTGTTCAGCTTTTCACAATAAGATCGCCAGCTATTCTTCGTTACCCTTTTCAGAAAGCGTTTGACTGCTGCATCTATATTCTTGTAATTGAGGAAATTTTCCATTGTAGTTGCTCGCTTTAACTTGCTGAGGGCCTGATTTCTCTTAGCTATCTGTCGAGTGCATTCGGAATTCCACCATGGAGCAGGGAATCTTTTTGAGATGTTGGTTTGTTTTCGTTCAGGAATGGATATGGCGGCAGCTAAATTAATGGTGTGTACGAAGGCGTTGTATTTATCAAGCGTGGTTTTTTGATGTAACACAGAGAGTATATTTGCGTCTATCACCCTTCTGTATTTGACCCAGTCAGCGTTTTGAACGTTCCATTTAATAGTGGGTTTGACCGGTGAAGGACGAAATGGTAAAACAGGCGAAATGATGATAGCATAATGATTAGAACCCATTGGATACGGCGAGATTTTCCAATGAAAATCAGATGAGATATTAGAAGAACAAATGGTTAGGTCGACAGCGGAGAGACGTTGTCCCGGTACTGGTAACAGGGTAGCCGATCCATCGTTTAACACAAATAAATTGAACTCATCTACTATTTGTAAGACAGCATCACCATATGTATCATTTAACTCGCAACCCCATGTTGTGCTATGTGCGTTATAATCACCACAAAAGAGAAAAGGTGGCTCTATCTGTTGCGTAAGCCGATACCATTCTTGAAGTTGGATTTTTGTTCGTGGTGGGCTATATAATGAGACCAATGTAATATCTTGGTTGTTAATGCGAACTCTTGCGGGAACGGCCTGAAAACTTGCAATCTGCGAGTGATCAATAACTGCTTCTACGTATGGAATTGTATTCTTTATTAATATTGCTACCCCTCCATATCCGTCTTCTCGGTCCTGTCGGATGACATGATAGCCAGGAATGGTTAGATTAGAATCGTTCTTAAGCCAGGTTTCACTCAAGGTGGCGAAATCAATACCTTCAGTGTATAAAAATCTTCGTAAGGTCTCTTTATTCGCAAGTACGGAACGTGCGTTCCATTGAAGTATTTTATTCATTACCTGAAGTAAATATACTTGCGATCATGTTATGTATTATAGCCGGGTTAAAGGCCTCGGGCGTTGTAGATTGAGCTTGAGTAAGGAGGAGCATGATAAGGTAAAATATCTTTCCGATCAAATGCTCATAATTTTGGGAGGCGGTTGTCATGATGTTGTGTGGTTGAGGGGGATAGGGGTTGTGGGAAATTAGTGTTACAGGCAAATGTGGGGGAATATACTGACGTTGTTGAATCGATGGATAATTTGGTTGCGGTGTAGATGGGGGAGGAAGTCTCTGGGGCCGTTGCAATTGCTGTGATATGCGAGGATGCACTCTCATCGGCGAGTGTTGTCTTTGAGGAGGCATTATTTGTTGTTGACGGTGCTGTGAGGTTAACGACGTGTTGGTCAAGTTGTTTACTTGCTGAGAAACCTGTTCTGGATACCGAGGCTGCATGTTAGCCGGCGGGATATCCGTGCGTGGTAGATGTGGCTGAAAGTCCGCTGGAGACGGGACCGCTGATTGTGAGAGAGGAGGGAATTCTTCCCTGCTTTGCCAATTGAAAGACGAAGCCAGTACAGCAGTAGAATAATTTCTGTTATGGTACATTTTGATTGCTACTTCTTGAGATACATTATTCTGAGCCATAAGGTATTTGATTTCGGACCATTTCTTGTACTCGGGACACTCCCTATCCGTGGCTAAGTGTGGACCGTGGCAATACATGCATGTTGGTGGTGCAGTGTCAGTACAAGTTCTTACGTCATGGGGTCCCGCACACCTACTGCAGCGTTGCTGTCCTCTGCATTGAGATAATGAATGGTTATATCTTAAACATCGGTGACATTGCATCACTGGAAAGATGTAAGGTTGAACTTCGCACCGTGTTCCTAGGATATAAATACACTGACTGACAGAGCAAATGCAACACCAAGAAGGAGTGGTTCGAAAGGGATGAAAGTTGGGGAAAAAACAGAGACAGCACGGACGAATAATTGATGTTTATTTCAAACCGATATGCAGGTTACACAATGCGCACGGCATCGACTCAGTAGGATGTAGGACCACCGCGAGCGGCGATGCACGCAGAAACACGTCGAGGTACAGAGTCAATAAGAGTGCGGATGGTGTCCTGAGGGATGGTTCTCCATTCTCTGTCAACCATTTGCCACAGTTGGTCGTCCTTACGAGGCTGGGGCAGAGTTTGCAAACGGCGTCCAATGAGATCCCACACGTGTTCGATTGGTGAGAGATCCGGAGAGTACGCTGGCCACGGAAGCATCTGTACACCTCGTAGAGCCTGTTGGGAGATGCGAGCAGTGTGTGGGCGGGCATTATCCTGCTGAAACAGAGCATTGGGCAGCCCCTGAAGGTACGGGAGTGCCACCGGCCGCAGCACATGCTGCACGTAGCGGTGGGCATTTAACGTGCCTTGAATACGCACTAGAGGTGACGTGGAATCATACGCAATAGCGCCCCAAACCATGATGCCGCGTTGTCTAGCGGTAGGGCGCTCCACAGTTACTGCCGGATTTGACCTTTCTCCACGCCGACGCCACACTCATCTGCCGTGACTATCACTGACAGAACAGAAGCGTGACTCATCGGAGAACACGACGTTCCGCCATTCCCTCATCCAAGTTGCTCTAGCCCGGCACCATGCCAGGCGTGCACGTCTATGCTGTGGAGTCAATGGTAGTCTTCTGAGCGGACGCCGGGAGTGCAGGCCTCCTTCAACCAATCGACGGGAAATTGTTCTGGTGGATATTGGAACAGCCAGGGTGTCTTGCACATGCTGAAGAATGGCGGTTGACGTGGCGTGCGGGGCTGCCACCGCTTGGCGGCGGATGCGCCGATCCTCGCGTGCTGACGTCACTCGGGCTGCGCCTGGACCCCTCGCACGTGCCACATGTCCCTGCGCCAACCATCTTCGCCACAGGCGCTGCACCGTGGACACATCCCTATGGGTATCGGCTGCGATTTGACGAAGCGACCAACCTGCCCTTCTCAGCCCGATCACCATACCCCTCGTAAAGTCGTCTGTCTTCTGGAAATGCCTCCGTTGACGGCGGCCTGGCATTCTTAGCTATACACGTGTCCTGTGGCACACGACAACACGTTCTACAATGACTGTCGGCTGAGAAATCACGGTACGAAGTGGGCCATTCGCCAACGCCGTGTCCCATTTATCGTTCGCTACGTGCGCAGCACAGCGGCGCATTTCACATCATGAGCATACCTCAGTGACGTCAGTCTACCCTGCAATTGGCATAAAGTTCTGACCACTCCTTCTTGGTGTTGCATTTGCTCTGTCAGTCAGTGTATGTTGAGGTAGGTGTTGGGCACGAAATGTTATGAGGCAGACTGGAATTGGTCGCGTGTCTCCATTGGGAAGCTTCTTTGTAAATCGTTTCACTTGGGAAATGGGAATAGCACTCTGAATTTCCTTTAGAATTTCATCTTCACTAAATGTCGTGTCTACATTTCTGATAATCCCGAGCCTGTGCACAACACTGTTGGGAATATAGACATCAAGGTGCTTTTCCTTCAAAGAGTTTGATTCAACTAGCTTGTTTGCTGCTATTCCGGATAAGGTCTCGATACGAAGTCTATTCTTACCGGAAGGTTTAATGTCCAGAACTTGTTGACGGGGAATTATATTTTCACTAAAGATCAATCGTCCTATTGACATCGGATGTAAGTTCCCTATATTATCCTTAGTCCCTTCAAGAACAACAAGGAACGGTCCGTTATCGGTATTATTGTACCTATTATTTTGACTGAGACGGGATGACGACGGTGTACCCCCAGTAGAAGATGATGGGGCAACTAATGGGGTATTAACAGAAAGTTGGTTTGATGCATTTGTGTTATTAGTTGTGTCGGAAGAGTCCATTTCATTCTCAGTATCCATGTCTGTTAACTGTTCCGTATGTAAGTTGGGATCGGTACGAAAACGCTTAGTTTTAGGGTCTAAATTGTACTTCATATTAGAACTATTATGACTATGTGTACCTGTACTTGATCCTCGTTCTGTTGATAAGTTGCCGGTGCGGACGTTGCTCTCTTCATGATGTCGAGTACGTAAAGTGTGATGTTGCTCCACTGGGAGGGCTTGTTGCTGTTGATCTTGAAGACTTGATTGAAAATCAAGAGGATTTAATCGTAAAGGTGTTGTAGCTGGATCTGCATAACAAGTCTGTAGGGCAGAATTAATGATCTGCCCCGTATCGGGCGGATCATTCATAGTCCAGTTGATAATGTTAGCTGCAGTTCAAGAACGATAAATATCCTACACGAACACTGAAAGCTGTACGACGGAAATACCAGGCTATGGATGAGTCACACGTAGCGAGCACGAAAGCGACTGCACTCCACCAAGGTTGCGAACGTACTTTCCGCCTACCTCACGCAGTGTTCGAAAGTTTCCTGCGCACGCGTGACGTAGTTTGTTGAGAAACAGAGGGGAAAAACGTATGCAATATCATGCGCTCATTCGGTTTTTTTTAATGCCGGACGGAGTGGTTCAGACGGCTGAGGCGATGGCCTTCTGACCCCAACTTGGCAGGTTCGATCCTGGCTCAGTCCGGTAGTAACTGAAGATGCTCAAATACGTCAGCCTCGTGTCGGTAGGTTTACTGGCACGTAAAAGAACTCCTGCGGGACTAAATTCCCGCACGTCGGCGTCTTCGAAAACTTTTTTTTTACTATTTGCTTTAGGTCGCAGCGACATAGCTAGGTCTTACAGCGACGATGGGATAGGAAAGGCTTAGGAGTGGGAAGGAATCGTCCCTGGCATCAATTAAAGCACAGCCTCAGCATTTGCCTATTGTCAAAATGGGAAAACACGGAAAACCATCTTCGGGGCTGCCGACAGTAGGGTTCGAACCCACTATCTCCCGGATGCAAGCTCACAGCTGCGTACCCCTAATCGCACGGCCAACTCGCCGGGTACCCCGAAAACCGTAAAAAGTAGTTGGTGGGACGTAAAGCCCATAGGCCCTAACATTATTATCCTTTTTTGAGTTACTATACATACATACAGACATACAGTCACTCCCATAAATATTCGGCCACTGATAAAATCCGTAAAAAAGTGATGACAATATCGTAACCATGAGCAGAATGTGTAACCAAATTTGTCTAAGTAATGGAACTACATGTGGTTGCTCATGCCGAAGAGGAATCACGGAGCATTGATTTACAGTGTGCTGTAAAAGAAAGGACATTGCTCACATGAGTGAAATGACACGCCCCAAATATATTCGGTCACCCGGAAAGGCCGGGATTGCCGTTGTGTTCATTAACAGAAACAGGGCAGATAGTTCTGCAAAACATTCAGTTCAGTAGTTCGGTGCCGCAAGACACGTCGTGCCGAAGTCATTTGCTGCAGTGTTGCGGACTGGTATCAAATGGGGTGCAAAAGACAACACAGTACCACGTTTGAATTACGCCAGCTCGTAATATTACATCATGCTCGAGGTAAATTTTATAAAAAGATATCGGAGATGCTTAACATAGCAGAATATTAGTTAGAGATATAATTAGACGATTCAAAAATAAAGACAGAATTGATTCAGCTCCCCAGACAGGCAGACCTAGAAGGCTGACAGAACAAGAGGAGCGGTTTGTGCTTCGCTATGTGAAATGAAATCTGAAGATTTGAACCCATAATTCTACGGTGAGAAATTTTTTTTTCTCGATATTTATTTGGTATCAAGAAGCTACTTTTATTTGTGAGGGCAGCCATGTTGCGCTCCTAAGAGCCCCGATGTCGCGTGGGAAGGATCTCACTCACGGCAAGCTCGTGAAATACCGGGACACCTCGGCGGAACTCGAGTGCCCGACAATTCTCTAAATTCATGGAATTCTATACAACGAGGGATTTTGGCAATACAGTAAATAAAGAAATAAATAAGTAAAATTATTCGTACACCCTACGTGAAGACAGAGCCCCCAGGGAAAAACATAAATGCAGTTAAGCCTAAGTACATGTTAGCGTCAGATCAGTGAACCAGCTACACGTGCCAAGGTCAGGGGATGAAGAAAACGCGCGAAACGCACGGGCAGAAATAATTTATTTCCCCTGTTGTGAGTGTGGTAAAATTATAAGATTAACATCTAAAATAAGTCCAAGCCTGTCCGGAAGTCTGGGACAAGTCTCAACAAAATCGGTCTATTGGACGCAAAATTGGCAGATTACACAATCAAGCTTAATAGTGGGGATAGCGTCCCTTCTGAGATTATAAAAGAAACCCCCCACCGTATATTTTTCAGTGTCGATCTGGAACTTGAAGCCGCGGGAGCTTGTGCCCGTCGTCATTGGAAATTCGCGCCAGATTGATCGACAAATAATTAAATACATGTCCGTGGCGAAGGTCCACATACTCGGTTAAGAAGAGAAGGTGATTGGAAAAGTTCTGAACGTTTGCCGACGAACTAGGAAAGTGTAGGCGTTGGTTAAAATATACACAGCAGATTTTATTTATATCATTTCATGTACGTTTGAAAGTGAAGAGGGTTGGGGAAGCTATTCAGAGTAGTTCTGCTCCCTTTATCTGTTGAACACCTGTTTTATTGGAGTAACGGAGAGAGACAACTCTGGGAACGAACCAGACAGTCGCAGCCGACTGCAGAGCGAGGGAAGTTATTGGTGCAAATTACAGAGAAAAGTGCGCGATTTATGTGGTAATTTTAATATCGTGTGTGAGAAGGGTAGTGGTTGTAAGAGTGAGATGTTGGAGATGATAATGTTATCTGTGAAAATGTACGGCTAAGCGCGAGGTCAGCTGGCGACGATGTAACCAGAATACTGGGAATGGCGCCATTGTGCAGGTCTGTCTATATTTGTATTATGTTGTAGTTAGTTTTATTTGTTCTGTCCCAACAAATTTTTCCAGATGATTGTCGGGTTGATATTCGTAATTATCAGGCGAAAGGTGTTGTAATTTTTGGTCAGCGTGTGAAAATTTCAGTGTGTAAATTTCATGCCAAGAAACGGTAAAATGCGACGTTTAAAATTTGGTGTTAATGTTCGATGAGATATTGTCCAAAAAGCGTGGATTTTTGGAAAGTTATAAGTGTAAATTAGTCGTGGCGAATATCTAAATTTCAAATATCAGTTGAATTCGGAAATGTTTGTCGATAATAATAATACACTGACTGACAGAGCAAATGCAACACCAAGAAGGAGTGGTTCGAAAGGGATGAAAGTTGGGGAAAAAACAGAGACGGCACGGACGAATAATTGATGTTTATTTCAAACCGATATGCAGGTTACACAATGCGCACGGCATCGACACAGTAGGATGTAGGACCACCGCGAGCGGCGATGCACGCAGAAACACGTCGAGGTACAGAGTCAATAAGAGTGCGGATGGTGTCCTGAGGGATGGTTCTCCATTCTCTGTCAACCATTTTCCACAGTTGGTCGTCCGTACGAGGCTGGGCAGAGTTTGCAAACGGCGTCCAATGAGATCCCACACGTGTTCGATTGGTGAGAGATCCGGAGAGTACGCTGGCCACGGAAGCATTTGTACACCTCGTAGAGCCTGTTGGGAGATGCGAGCAGTGTGTGGGCGGGCATTATCCTGCTGAAACAGAGCACTGGGCAGCCCCTGAAGGTACGGGAGTGCCACCGGCCGCAGCACATGCTGCACGTAGCGGTGGGCATTTAACGTGCCTTGAATACGTACTAGAGGTGACGTGGAATCATACGCAATAGCGCCCCAAACCATGATGCCGCGTTGTCTAGCGGTAGGGCGCTCCACAGTTACTGCCGGATTTGACCTTTCTCCACGCCAACGCCACACTCGTCTGCGGTGACTATCACTGACAGAACAGAAGCGTGACTCATCAGAGAACACGACGTTCCGCCATTCCCTCATCCAAGTCGCTCTAGCCCGGCACCATGCCAGGCGTCCAGGCGTGCACGTCTATGCTGTGGAGTCAATGGTAGTCTTCTGAGCGGACGCCGGGAGTGCAGTCCTCCTTCAACCAATCGACGGGAAATTGTTCTGGTCGATATTGGAACAGCCAGGGTGTCTTGCACATGCTGAAGAATGGCGGTTGACGTGGCGTGCGGGGCTGCCACTGCTTGGCGGCGGATGCGCCGTTCCTCGCGTGCTGACGTCACTCGGGCTGCGCCTGGACCCCTCGCATGTGCCACATGTCCCTGCGCCAACCATCTTCGCCACAGGCGCTGCACCGTGGACACATCCCTATGGGTATCGGCTGCGATTTGACGAAGCGACCAACCTGCCCTTCTCAGCCCGATCACCATACCCCTCGTAAAGTCGTCTGTCTTCTGGAAATGCCTCCGTTGACGGCGGCCTGGCATTCTTAGCTATACACGTGTCCTGTGGCACACGACAACACGTTCTACAATGACTGTCGGCTGAGAAATCACGGTACGAACTGGGCCATTCGCCAACGCCGTGTCCCATTTATCGTTCGCTACGTGCGCAGCACAGCGGCGCATTTCACATCATGAGCATACCTCAGTGACGTCAGTCTACCCTGCAATTGGCATAAAGTTCTGACCACTCCTTCTTGGTGTTGCATTTGCTCTGTCAGTCAGTGTAATAATAATAATAATAATAATAATAATAATAATAATAATAATAATAATAATAATAATAATAATAATAATAATAATAATAATAATAATAATAATGTCTACCGCGGGATAAAGAAATTTTTCTATGTTAAAAGTGCATTTAACCAGTATATTTTTACAAGGATCGCAGGCATATTTGGATAATTTCAGTGAAATTTGATAGAGTTACAGTTATTCATGGGAAGTAAAATTTTGAGACATCGTGTATATCAATGATACGAAAAGTCGCGGTGTGTTCTTGGATTCTCGGGGTCCGAAAGTCGTAATAACAGTAAAGTAAGAGACGTGTTTTCCAGTGGTTGTTGTTTTCACCAGGGGATTGAATTATGAAAAAGGGTTTTGGAAATATAAGAAAAGGGATTGAGAGCGACGAATTTATATGTATGTGGAGATGAGAGAGATGGATGAAATGAGGCCTGGATTTTAAGTGATACCGCTGGAATAAAGCGAGGAGAATGAGTGTGAGACAGGCTATATTTTTGCAGAGGAAGTATTTAGGAAACAGGCTGTGTTGAGGCAGGCTGTATTGTTTTCCGCTACCAATCCGAATTTGAGACGACTACTGTGTGAAGCACCGTAGATTTCTAGTAAGACCCCAAGTGAAAACGACTCTAGTAAAAGGTTAAAATCTTGGTAGTAAACGTCCAGCGATGTGTTAGTTAAAGCCCGTATGAATAGTAAGATAATGCGACCTCAAGGATAAAAGAGCATTTTGGACCCATGGTTGGGGTGTATTGAATTTGTTCACTGGATATGTCATTGATATAAATAGTTGGAATTGACGATAGGCGATTTGAGAGTTTCGAATGCGGTAGTGATGATTATTAATTTGAAGGCATCCACAATGGTAAACGTGTGTTGGGAATTATCATTGCTTCCCTAAAACTTCAGTGCACAGGCTGAGATTGTGTTTGAGGTGGAGATTTGTTCGTCACGTATATTTATTTTTGAGTTCACGTATTGTAACGAGGTAGAGACTTACTGTATTTTTTGACTTGCATTCGTTTGATAGTAAGAGACGTGGTTCCGTCGTGCGTTATTTGTCTGACCAGGTTTAGTATTGAATGTCGGAGTTGTTTGAAATTGCTAGTTCGCCTGATATGTTAAGGGAGGCGTAGTACGACCCACTTTGACGCCCAACGATAGATTTAGGACGTCACATGTTATCCTTGGAGTCACTGATGATGAGACGTCCTAGTTCACGCCCGACGATAGAATTTGGAAGGTATCATGTACATAGTGATTAGTGTTAGGATGTACAGATTTCAAGTGAGCCCGACGATAGGTCTGGGATGGCAGCTGTACACACTCAAGTCTCAGATTAGATGTTTCTTTTGTTTTTTTGTTGAAGTGGCCTGGACGAAGGTAGCATCTACAGTATGATATGATTTATGAAGAGGGTCAATGCGTAGCTCTCCTTGAGATAACGGGACCGCTAGTGAGTGAGGGTTGCCCAAATGTTGGACATCAACCTGATCTAAATTAAATATTTTTACTGTGATTCTCCGTGCGTGTCGAGCTTTAGTGAATTCGATATGTTAATTTATTTTACGGACTTAATTGTTTTATCGTTTTGACGTCCGTTTCGTTTGATAGTGTGCATATTGACACTCAGTGTATTAGTGTGAGACTTGAGTTGCGAATGCGGTTTCGATTCGTCAGCCAGTAACAATATTTTTATTTTCAATCTTGTCGTACTTTCATTTTATTCATAGTTGAAAGTAATTAAGTAATCACTTTATAAGTAGTGTGTTGGGACAGACAATAAATAGATAGATCTGTACTGGTAGCATTGTTTTTCAAGGGAAAGAATTCCTTAAAGTTGTAGTAATTTTTAACGTGGACTGGTAATTTTATTAAGCATAACAAACCCATTTCTAACCTGAAAATCGGTTCGATAATAATACTTTTCAAGTGACTTTCCACTTTTTAATTAACTTCAGTGTTTGGCATTTCTTCTAAATGCATGATGAATAAGTGTTTCCTGCATTTCGCAGTTTTGTTCCTTTAGAACGACATAACGTAAGATCCTCACGGATCATGTTGTTGTTGGTTCCTTCCGAACAGCTGTTTTGGGTGATGCACATTTAGCATCGGGATTACCTTATCACTTAAGGGTGTCATGAATGACAAATACATGGTGGGATTTTATTTCAATTGTGAATGATGCTGTTAACTCGTAGTGAACACCATGCTTTCCCATAATATTTCGCAACCTATCCGAAGCAACTGATAGTCAGTTTGGTTCGATTAAGGGTCCATTCGGCGGGTGTTCCGTATCCGTAAAGGGTATTCGACTGGTGGATAACCTTAATTGAGAGAAAATCAGGCGTTCTACTTGTTGAAAGTCAGATTTTCCACGGATCGTGTGGATTAACTCTCAGTTCTCGTTTGGAATAATAGGTGCCCGGTTTTCAGGTCTTCCCTTTTTCAGTTTTTCAGTTTCGCTGTCCACTAATATATTAACTTCTCCGAAGCAACTCTTCGATATTGTAAGAAGCAAATCAACGCTATGTAATGTGACTGTGTTTGAAACATTCAAAAATCAATAATTTATAAATATTTTTTGTTTTCAAGAACGCAGATTAAATTAATAATGTTATCGTGCTATTTCAATTTAATAAAAGTTAGTAAGCACATTTTGCTCCTCATTTCAAGTAGTTAGGCTCTCTTCTGAACCCCATCGTTTGGTTAAGATCGTGACCGAATTTATTCCCGCAACGACCCATGATTTAAGAGTTCTAGATTGTTCTACTGTGGCAGCCGTGGCCGACCAACGATGGAATGGTAAGTTCAAGGGTTCAGATTAATGCTCCGAAACTGGCAGCAGCGGTTTTAGAGGAGTGTGGAAAGAAAGTGGGTACTGAAACCGTTCGAAGAGCACTGCGAAGGAATGAGTTCTTTGGGAGAAGAGCTAGGAGGAAACCATTCATTAGCGCGGTACATGAAAAGAAGCGGTTCGATTTCGCTAAAATCTACGTAAGCAAACCCAGTGCTTAGTGAGAGGATGTGTTATTTGTTGATGAGTCAAAGTTCGACGTCTTTGGGTCCGATGGAAAGTAATTGGTGTGGCGGAAACGTCACGAGGAACGGAAAGCAAGCAATTTACAAGCAACTGTAAGATATAGTGGAGGAAGTGCAATGGTATGAGGATGTGTTGCATCGAACGGGTTTGGTGCACTTAGTTTCACCGAGCTCGATAGCTGCAGTCGCTTAAGTGCGGCCAGTATCCGGTATTCGGGAGATAGTAGGTTCGAACCTCACTGTCGGCAGCCCTGAAGATGGTTTTCCGTGGTTTCCCATTTTCAAACCAGGCAAATGCTGGGGCTGTACCTTAATTAAGGCCACGGCCGCTTCCTTCCAACTCCTAGGCTTTTCCTATCCCATCGTCACCGTAAGACCTATCTGTGTCGGTGTGACGTAAAGCAACTAGCAAAAAAAAAGCACTTAGTTTCACTGAACATATTTTGACAAAAGAGGGCTATCTGCCTATCCTCAAAAACAATTTGCGACATTCTGCGGAACGACTTGGTATACAGCGTACCCAAGCACAGGTCGTAACGTGTTATGGAGTGGCTGCTGTACAACTGCCCGAAGGTTCTGGAAACTCCACCACAATCACCCGACCTGAATCCCATCGAGAATGTGTGGAGTAAAATGAAGGCAGCTTTGCAATTGCTGCCGCCAAGTTCCCTCACAGACAGCTACAAGAATGGGCGGCATTAGACCCTGATTATATCAAGAAAGTTACCGCCAGTATGCCCAATCGACTGGAAGAGGTCATACAATATCAAGGTGGACCTACAAAGTACTGAATGTGTAACAGGGTTGTGAATTATGCGAGTTTATTGCTTTTTTGTACAGTGGCCGAATATTTTTGGGGCGGCACTTGAATTATTGCTTTTGTTTAATGTACGACAGATGGCGTACTGATGACCATCAGAAGAGTTTGACTTACATCACAATGATTCTAAAACGTGGCTTTATGTTTTCCAACATTTCGTTGTATTATACATTACCATTATAGTGTAAGGATAATTGCCCAATAAAAGTGTGTCAAAAATCATAGTGACCGAATATTTATGGGAGTATCTGTAGGTGGGCAGAATGGCTCAGACGGTAGAGTGCCGGAACTCTTAGCCCAGGTTGTACGATTCGATCCCGGTTCTTGTTTAGGTCATCAGTCCATACACTGTTTGATGCAGCTTCCGTGTCACCCTATCTTGTTCTAACCTTATCGGGCGAGTTGGCCGTGCGGTTAGGGGCGCGCAGCTGTGAGCTCACATCCGGGAGATAGTGGGTTCGAACCCTACTGTCGGCAGCCCTGAAGATGATTTTCCGTGGTTTCCCATTTTCACACCAGGAAAATTCTGGGGCTGTACCTTAATTAAGGCCACAGCCGCTTCTTTCCCATTCCTAGGCCTTTCCTCTCCCATCGTCGCCATAAGACCTATCTGTGTCGGTGCGACGTTAAGCAAATAGCAAAAAAAAAAAAAAAAAAAAAAAAATTGTTCTAACCTTTTAATTTCTACGCAACTACATCTTATACCTACTCTAATCTGTCATGTTCATTTCTTGGTCTACCCTTACACTTCCTTCAAAAATTAACTGAGCAGACCTGAATGTCTCAAGATGTGTCCTAACACGCTCTTCATCTAGTCCAATTCCACCAAACCATTCTATTCCCAAAAAATCGCTTCAGTATCTCTTCATCCGTGATCCCATCTACATATCTCTCTTTCAGCATTCTTCTGTACCACCTAGTTTAAAAAAGCTTGTATTCTCTTTTCTTACCAGCTATTTATTGCCCATGTATCACTTCCATACAACGCCATACTCCATACACATTTCTTCAAAAACAGATTTCTCTTAGACTACGTAGGCTTATGTGAATGTCTAAATTCAGCATTTTTTTTCTTAAGAAAGGCCTTCTTTGCTTGTGCTAGTCTGAATTCTGCTGGGCTGAGTGGCTCAGACGGTTAAACCGCTGGCCTTCTAACCCCAACTTGACAGGTTCGATCCTGGCTCAGTCCGGTGGTATTTGAAGGTGCTCAAATACGACAGCCTCGTATCGGTATATTTATTGGCACGTAAAAGAACTCCTGCGTGACTAAATTCCGGCACCTCGGCGTCTCCGAAGACCGTAAAAGTAGTTAATGGGACGTAAATCAAATAACATTAAGTCTGAATTTTATGTCTTCCTTACTTCAGCCATCGATGTTTATTATCCTACAACCCAAGTAACAATATTTATCTCCTAGTCTAAAATTCCTGCGTCACCCGACTTCGTTCAACCGCATTGTCCATTGCATTTATTATTATTATCTGCATAGTCCTACACATACCGTTTAGGCTTTATTTCCATTGATATAATAATATATATATATATGTATTTTCTTCAGCTTATCCAAGGTATTTCTGGGGTCACTGGAGGCACTGACGCTCATTTTGGTTTTGGCCGGGGGTTTGAGACCGGATGCCCTTCCTGACGTCACGTGTCTCTTGAGATGAAAATCTCGACCCAGAATCGACCGCGATTCGAGCCTCAGCCTTCGGGTTGGGAAGATAGCAGCTAAGCCACTGAGCTAATCACGCCCCCTCCCCATATGTATGTATGTATGTATGTATGTATGTATGTATGTATGTATGTATGTATTGTAGCCTTTAAATGTCCTTTTTTTTACCATGAGGGCCGATGACCTTAGACGTTAGGCCCCATTAAACGACAAGCATATTTTTTACCATGAGTAGGTAGTCTCGTGGGTTTTGCCTCGGCGCTGCTCAGATAGGTACCATTTCTTCTCTCATACCAAGGCACAGACCGCCCGTCAATTCGTCATCGTTTGGGGTACATAAATGATCCTAATCCACAGGTTAAGCTACTATGATGAATTTATTTAACAAAGGAAATCGAAATTAATTAAAACGGTTTTAAATTAAGTGAAACCGTACTACAGTAATTTAAAAAACATGGAAAAGTTAAAAACATAGAATTATATAAACTGTGAACAAAATAAAAATGAAATCACATTGAAATAAACTGGGATAAAACTTAAATTGAATAACATTTAAATACAAATGTATTTAAATAAGATTACTGTAATTGTGCCACTTGACCAACGTAGCCTCACCCTGACCTTGAAATCAATACATTCATACTTCATTATTATTAATGAAAATAATTAATTAGTTTAATTACTCACAAATGGATTGATCGATTCATTTAAAGTTAATTAAATGAGAATTTTAAATTAATGTTGAATTATAGTAAATAAAGCTGAGTTAAGTCCGTTAAAATAACGTTTCTTGAAACATAATCTACATGACAGTTATCAAACTCCAAAATGTCAAATGTTAAACTACAGCAATAAAACACACATAATTTTTATGCTCAATAGCATCTGAACTGGTTTACAAGAACTATGTTATGTCACTCTGGACATGCGTAGTACAGTCTTTGAGTTCTGAGACTGACCGCATGATGGCGCTGTTGTGCACTATTGCGCATAGGTGGCGCCGTGGTATGGTATGGTACCATGTCAGTTAGTCTCTCCTCCCTGCAGGAGACAGTTGAGTGCATGCACTAGAAGCAAACGTACGGTCGTTGTTGTGACGGTGCATCTGTCGGACCTTGACATGTCACAGTTTGAGCAACGGGCAAACATCAAGTTCTGCCAGAAATTAGGCAAAACCACTGCCGAAACGTTCGAAATGATGCAGCAGGTTTACGGTGAGGACGCATTGAGTCGCAGTGTTGTGTTTAGGTGGCACCGACGGTTTTGTGCAACATGCCTCGTGTTACCCAGCACAGTGTGCCACGAATCCTGTCGCAAGACCATCGTGATGATTGCATGACGATTTGTGGTGACCTCATCAGTAGTGCCGACGGTTCTCAACCGGATAATAACTGGAGACGAAACATGGTGTTTCCTTTACGATCCGTAACTGAAACGACAATCCGCCACTTGGAAAACGCCGTCATCACCACGACAGAAAAACCCCGACAAGACAGGTCAAAAGACAAGGTGATGCTTGTACTGTTTTTGATTCAAATGGAATCGTTCACATGGAATTCCTCCCAGACGGTGCAACGGTAAACGAAACCCGCTACAAGGAGATCCTTGGCCGTTTACACGATGCAACTCGTCTTAGGTGACCTGGGCTTTGGCGTAGAAAGAATTGGCTGTTGCTACACGACAACGCCCCTGCACATTGCTCTGTCCTTGTCCAAGAGGAACTTGCAAGGCAACAGGTGACAGTTTTGCCACACCCTCTGCACTCACCTGATCTCGCACCATGCGATTTTTTGTCTGTCCTCGCCTGAAATCACTCCTAAGTGGGCGCAGATTTCATTCGTCCGAAGGGATCATGACGGCCACAAGAGAAGCCATACGGGACCTTCCTGCCAACTGCTTTCAGCGGTGCTTCCAGCAGCTATACCAACGTGAGCAAACGTGAATAACGGCCAACGGCGACGTTTTTGAGAGTGCATGTGGTTATGTTTAAGTGGTTAACGGCCAACGGCGACTATTATGAGGGTGGATGTGGTTCTGTGTAGGTGTACGCAGTGTAATGCGGCATCATGTGCAACAAACAGAGTCGTGTTGGTGCCTATCCTCCAGGCGTCAAGTCTCAGAACTTAATGACTGCACTACGTATAACTCTGGACCTTCCACTATAGTGGGCCTTTTTAGATTCTCATCGCTTAAAACTTCCCTCAGGAATGATTATCCACGCAAACAATACACTAGTTAACTTTGGCCATCTAATTCATTATACTTTGCATTTTATGATATTTATTCACACAGCCAAATGTACGCCTTGCTTAAAATATGTTATCAACTAAACAGACGCTGACGACATTGTACTTGTCAATTAATTAATTAATTAATTAAACATCAACCACACGTTAAATACTTGAAAAAACGATCACCAATAATGAAATCGTCACAATAATCCAACAATCACATTAAAAAGCACATGTTCAGTGATAACCTGTTGGAATAATGCTGTTATTTTAAGAATGCTGTTTACAGTTACCCTGTACTAGTAGTCATCCTAATCCCTGTCTATCATTGCACATTGAGAATCGCCGGTCAGTTATGTACATTATAAACATCATCGGTTTCATGCAAAAGCACAAACAATAAATACCTACATACAATTAAACACACTCACATATGAAAAAGAAAAACCTTTAAATCACACGCGATACCCAGGAAGACCTATAAAAGAAAAATACATAAAAATACACTCGCTAAAAATACTGTACAAGGGTTAAGTTCTCGCGTTTTGATTTAAGCATTGATGATTTATTAATTGTAACTGTTACCACATGTGATTTATAGCCGGCAAGCCTCAGAGACTGAACAATATGTCACTGTCCATGGCGTAATGTCCTTTCATGTCAGTCTGCGTATTATCAAATCTCAGTTTCTCGAACACCAACACCTTGAATACAGTCATAGAATATGTCTTACTTAGTTGAATGATACCTCCAAAACACGGACCTAAAACTAACGAGTTATCTTCGCTTATAAACACTTATCATGGCTGCGAGGAGCAAGCTGTCGCAGAAAAAGGCGAAGAAACGTTCCGGGAGAAAGGTGAGGAAGCATGCTGGGCATGGACTCATCAATACGGTGATTGATCTTCTTCCTTTTCCGCTTCATCTTCGTAGTTACCAGTACTGTGGCCCTGGAACACGACTTGACGTCCGCTTGGCACGTGGTGATCATGGTATTAATATGTTAGTTGCTGCCTGCAAAGAGCATGACATTGTTTATCGTCAAAACGATCCAGACCTAAGACGTGTAGCTGATGAAAATCTGCTTCGTAAAGGTATGCAGCGTGTGTCGTCACCTAATGCTTCAGTTGCTGAGAAGATAGCAGCACTTGTCGTTGCTGGTGCAATGAAAGGAAATCTGTTACTAGGTAGTGTCATTAAACAGCGAAGACAATAAAATAATCTATGAAAGAAAGGGCATAACAGATTTACTTGAAGGAAAAAATGTATATATTCCATAATAAATACGAATTGTGACACATATTGCAGGTGTTGTTTAATTTTTAATACTAATCCTACCCTACAGCATGTCCTAAATTATCTAGTAGTAATAATGTTGTCTTGCAAGTATAATCTTGTCTTATGATGTAGAAGAAAGGAGAGACAGACGTTCAAGAACAAAAACACATGATTTAAAGTACTTCCCTCTTTCTTCTTCTTCTTCTTCTTCTTCTTCTTCTTTCGAATGGGCCACCAGAGGACCACGTGTCAATTTCAATTCCTTCTTCTTTGTTCTTTCCTTTTCTTCCAGTACGCTTTCATCTGTTCACTATGTTTCTTCTTTCTGTCTTCAGACCACTTTGAACCAGTCTTTTTTTACTTTCCTACCTTGGAATCCTTCTATTTTCAATACCTTTTCCCGAAAGCTTTCTCTATTACTTATTTCTTCTGTTGTTATATTGTTTTTCTAAATCCTTTCTTACTTCATTGACCAAGCTTGTCGTTGATTTCTTACCCCACAAATATCTGAAAATCTTACTGGTTAATCTACTATCTTGCATTCGATATAAATGTCCAAAAAACATAAGTCTCCTTTTCCTCATTACATCTGATATATTTTCTATTTCTTGATATATTTCAGCATTACTTCGTAATTTCCAACCTTCTGCTGTGTTTTGTGGGCCTAATATTTTCCTCATGATTCGCCTTTCTAGTATTTCTAGCTTATCTAAATTATAGTTTAATGCCAGACATTCGCTTGCATATAGGCATTCTGGCTTCACTACTGTGTTGTAATGCCTTATTTTTGCATTTTTGGATAGGCATCTTTTATTGTAGATATCTTTGGTGACAGCATAAGCTCTCTCCATTTTATGTACCCTCTCCTCTACTGCAGATTTTTCTAAACCATTTTCTTGGATTATTTCCCCTAGATATTTGATTTTTTTTACCCTTTCTATTTGGCCAATATCTGTTTAGAGAAATTTTGGTGCATCCCACATATTTGTTAAAAATTTTGTTTTTTCTGCAGAAATTCTTAAGCCAGTTCTGCTGGCGATTCTTTCCAAGACATTTACTTGGGTTATAGCAGATGTCACATTTTCAGAAAGTATTGCAAAGTCATCTGCAAATGCAAGACAATTTATTTCGATCCTTTTGTTTCCTCTTCCTAACCTTATCGGTGAAATGTTGAGTTCAATAAGTTTTCGTTCCAAATTCTCACTATTTTCTCTAGGACACAATTAAAAAGAATTGGGGATAGTCCGTCGCCTTGTCGTACAACAGTTTTTATTTTGCAAGGCTGTGATATCTCTCCCAGAAATTTCACTTTAGAGACTGTGTCTGTAAGTGTTTCACGGATCAGATTTGCCAGTTTAGACTTTATGCCAAATTCTCGAATTATTTTATATATAGTTTCTCTGTCAACAGAATCAAAAGCCTTTTTTGAAATCTACAAACATGACTACGATGTCCTTTGAATTAAGTAACCTGTGGCGAATTATTGACTTAAGATTACACATTCGTTCTGAGCATGATCTTCCTTTCCTGAAACCACCTTGATATTCACCTAAATGATTGTCTAGTGTTGTTTCTACTCTGTTTAATAAAATCTTGGAAAATATTTTATATGCCACAGCTAATAAAGATATTCCTCTGTAGTTATTAACGTCCTGTTTATTATCTTTTTTGTGGAGTGGATGTATCAAGGCTACTTTCCATTCCTCAGGAACTTTTTCAGTTTTCCAGATTTCATCAAAGAGTAATTGTAGCTCATTTATTAATCCGTGAATTAAAGTTGTTATTTAAACCAAGCCATTTGACATACAGTTTATTTTCCACAACGACGAATAACACGTTCGATTAAATCGAAACAATCCGGTGTTATTAAAGCCGGGGATGTGGTTGTTTGAAGTGTTCTATGCGAATGTTTGGCTTCCGAAACGATCCGCAGTATTATTAAAGCAACGTGAATGAAAAGTCATATCGTAATTGAATTTTCAATGAGATGTTCGTTTTTTTCAACTGTGAAAATTATTCCATCGCGGAGCGATGTACGCTGAGTAGTCTGCTGCAGGATGATAGGCAAGTTATTTCCTTGGAGAATCTTTTCTAGAGATATATACTGTACAATTAATTTTTTATGAAGGAGCATGCCATTCTGTGCATTTTTTCTAAATGTGTCCGTTGGTGTTCAAGAACCAAGCCCATTAGCTAACAGCTTTCCCTGGATGCAATACCTTGATAGTGAGCTATGCCGTATTTTTACTGCGGTACACAATCGAGCACCTGTTGGGAATTTGAATCGTCTATACCCTGTAGATATCATAATCTCGTTGTAATTTACCAAGCCATGCAGAATGGCAAAAAATTTTGGCCTCGAATGTATACGATTTGCAACAGTCATTATTCTACTTCTGTAATATAACCTTTACGGTGTAATAAATTATAAAAACTTAAAATACGCACGTCTTACCAAATTCTAACCTATTTTGCATTTCTGTACTGGACCCCACATTGGAAGATTTTCAGTGCATGCTGTTTTAGGGTAGATTTTCACACCAGGCAAATGCTGCGTGTGTATCTTAAGGCTACGGTCCCTTCCCTCCCACTCCTAGGCCTTTCCTATTCCATCGCCACCGTGTCGTTGTGACGTAGTTAGGACATTTGTTTAGAAGGGTTATAGGAAGGTACATTCAGGGAAACAGGGTGGCCTAGGGAGCGGTGTTAAGGGAACAGGGAACTGGAAATCAAGTACGGATGGCATAAAAATGTTAGTGCTCAACAGTAGAATTATTGTGAAGAAGGGAATAGAATTAAGTAACTTAATAGATATATACTTACCAGTTGAATCATGGCTGAGAAATGATATAATGGATGCAGAAATGTTCTCACGGAACTGGAGGGTATATCGTAGAGATAGGATAGGAATGGTAGGAGGGGGAGTATTCATTCCGGTGAAAGAAGAATTTGTAAGCTACGAAAAAATTAAAGATGACAAACACGAAATTCTAGGGGTAAGGCTCATCTCGAAAGATAATAGGCACCTGGGCGACTGCCCTAAATGCAGATCAGGTATTGATTGATATTATATTATATTATATTATATTATATTATATTATATTATATTATATTATATTATATTATATTATATTAAATTGCGACATTTGTAAACTTATCTTGGTGTTAAATCTGTTGTTCGTATTTCTTGACATCTGTTCCTAAACTTTATCTGCGAAATTTCGTTGCAGGGAGACGAACCCACAGGCAAAGGACAACCAAAGTAGAATTTCTGGATAACGGCATTCTCAATACCATCTGTGGAGACAAACTATCGCCTCAACGTCAGAGAACTGAACAATGGTCTCCTATTATTTACTTCTGCTCCCCGTGGGTAAGTTAAGAAAAACAGTAATTGTTTGAGATTTCCAGTACTTTTCCTCACTGCGAATTTCCCTCTAACGACAGCTGAAAACTTTTTGGTCAGTGGCTTCACTGGAGTGAACTTCCGAAGCAGGTACGTAAATCAGAATTGTCTTTACAGAAAGTCATGTTGACAGTTTGATAAAGTGATCGTGAATCATACACTGCGGATTTTTTTAATGATAGGTAAATCTTCACCTTGCACATATACAGTTACGTAATTGATTGAATGTACATGCGAGCACAGAAATGGTGTCCCGGTAAAAACAAAGCATGGTATACCCCCACCTCCACGCTTAAAGCATTGCTGCAGGTAGACAGCCCGCTACAAGACTGTTGTGGTTGAAATGGGCACAGTGGTGGATGTATAGCAATACACACACCTTGCCTTCAGCACTACCCGTTCTCTCCCTACCCTCTTTCTCGGTACTGGAGTGGCCTTCGACACTACCCCTTCACTCCCTCGCCACCTTTCAGTACTGGAGTGGGGCAGTGTTGATTGTTTACGTCGGGACACCATTTCTGTGCTTGCATGTACTAAACAGGAGTGGTGGATGCAATAGGGTGTTACGTATCAATTACAATAGATAGACATAAGGATTTCACCTAATCTATATATATATAAAATAACTTGTCCTGACTGACTGACTGACTGACTGACTGACTGATTCATCATCGCCGAGCCAAAACTACTGGTCAAAAAAGAAATGAAATTTTGGGGATATATTCATATTAAGATGTAGGTGAGGCTATGCTGAGCAGGGGCCTTCTGGGAGGATGGGTAGATTGGAAGGGATAGACAAGGAAGAGGGAAGAAAGTGGCCATGGCTTAAGTTAGGTATCATTCCGTCATTTGCCTGGAGGTGAAGTGGGAAACCACGGAAAACCACTTCTAGGATGGCTGAGGTGGAAATCGAACCCACCTCTACTCATTTGACCTCGTGGGGCTAAGTGGACCCCGTTCCGTACCACTTTTCAAATTTCGTGGCAAAGCAAGGAATCGAACCCGGGCGTCTGGGGGTGGCAGCTAATCACGCTAACAACTACACCACAGAGGCGGACATAATAATAATAATAATAATAATAATAATAATAATAATAATAATAATAATAATACCGGGCGAGTTGGCCGTGCGCGTAGAGGCGCGCGGCTGTTAGCTTGCATCCGGGAGATAGTAGGTTCGAATCCCACTATCGGCAGCCCTGAAAATGGTTTTCCGTGGTTTCCCATTTTCACACCAGGCAAATGCTGGGGCTGTACCTTAATTAAGGCCACGGCCGCTTCCTTCCAGCTCCTAGGCCATTCCTATCCCATCGTCGCCATAAGACCTATCTGTGTCGGCGCGACGTAAAGCCCCTAGCAAAAAAAAAATAAATTAAAAATAATAATAATAATAATAATAATAATAATAATAATAATAATAATAATAATAATAATAATCTGTTGTAAATATTTGTAGATATCTCCTTGCTTAGGTCGAGTCAGCCCATTATGTTACAGACACAAGCCGAATCGTCCTAAATCGATGTAATAATAATAATAATAATAATAATAATAATAATAATAATAATAATAATAATAATAATAATAATAATAATAACAATGTTACTGCAACACTTGGTTGTAGGTTGAATTTTTGTTTTGATTATATTAGTAATTAAACAATAGTGGTCTTGGTCTCTATTATTCTTAGGATATGTTGTAAGGATGTCAACATTAGTGTTAAAATTAGATTGGAAGGAGTAGTAAGCTTGCATAAATCGATAGGTGTTAGGTTTATTATCACAGAATATTATTGAACATTTCTCAGGATTTGTGGTAAAGATGTTAGTCAATTCTCTACAATGTGATACTTGTAAGGAAGCAGGTGTACAAAAAAGAAAATCCTTATCCATTCGTTTCTTTGAAGAATAGGGGTCGTCTCTGTGTTCCTACGAAAGATGTTCATGTGTGAAAATTATGGAGATGTATTTTAGAGAGAATACATATAAGTATTTAAGGTCAGCCATGAAAGTGAACATGCCTAATGAAGCCACAGCTTATTTGTAAGAAAGAATTTTTTTTTCAAGTTTAAGCTCACATGCTTCAGATCTAAACCCAACGGACACGCATGTTTATCGCATTATTAGCATAATTTCATCACTGTTCTTGAAAATACGTGTGAATTATGTTGTAAGAGAGTTGAATGGAAACAGATCCGACCATAGATCGGTATTAAGAGGATGGCGATTTTTAAGCATTTGTAAACTAATATACCAAAGTTTATTTTTAAACAGTAAAATAAAAGAGCTAATAGGTTTAATTAGTCCGTAGTATTGTTATTATTTCGATGTGCTTTTAATTATTTTAATTATCTCCTGTCCAATATTCCCGTTTTGAGTACTATTTTACATTAATGCATCAGGATAGTATAATGACGTAAGATGGCGGCGGCCGCACGCTTCCTGCTTCAGAATCCTGCTGTTCATTGCAAGTCTAAATCATTGAACTATAGGTAATACTGGAATGCTGACTGTAGTAGTAGCTCTCGCAGAAAACTGCTTCCTGTTCCTTGGCTAGTCACGCCCACTCGTGTACGGCAAAGTTGACAAGATACAGAGACTGGAAGTCAGCTGATGTGTTTGAGGGACTTTATTTTTGTAATATCTAACCTCCCCTGCGAACCATGTGACCTTGCCGCGGTGCGGAGGCTTTCGTGTTCCAATGAAGCAGATAGCCGAGCCGCAGGTGCAACCATATCGGATGGGTATCTGTTGAGATACCAGACTAAGGAATGATTCGTCGAAAGGGGGGTAGCAGCCTTTCGGAAGTTGCAAGGGCGGCAGTCTAGATGATTGACTGATATGGCCTTGTAATAACACTCAACATGGCTTAGCTGTGTTGATACTGCTACACGGCTGAAAGCAACGGGAAACTACAGCCGTAACTAACTCCCGAGGACATGCAGCTCTCTCCGTATGAATGATGTACTCCCGGGTAAAATATTCTGGAGGTAAACTAGTCCCCCATTCGGATCTCCGGGTGGGGACTACACGAGAGGGGGCGATCATCAGGAAGATGGATACTGACATTCTGCGAGTCGGAGCGTGGAATGTTAGAAGTTTGAATCGTTGTGGTAGGTTAGAGAATCTGAAAAGGGAGATGGATAGACTGAAGTTAGATGTAGTTGGTATAAGTAAAGTTCGTTGGCAGGAAGAACAGGATTTTTGGTCAGGGGACTACAGAATTATCAACACAAAATCAAACAGGGGTAATGCAGGAGTTGGTTTAATAATGAATAAGAAAATAGGGCAGCGGGTAAGCTACTACGGCCAGCATAGTGAAAGAATTATTGTTGTCAAGATAGACACTAAATCAATGCCCACCACAATAGTGCAGGTCTATATGCCTACTAGTTCAGCGGATGATGAGGAAATCGAAAGAATATATGAAGAGATAAAAGATTTAACACAATATGTAAAAGGTAACGAGAATCTAATTGTGATGGGAGACTGGAATGCAGTGGTAGGCCAAGGAAGAGAAGGTAATACAGTAGGAGAATTCGGATTGGGACAAAGGAACGAAAGAGGAAGTCGGCTGGTTGAATTCTGCACTGATCATAATTTAGTCCTTGCCTACACTTGGTTCAAACACCACAAACGACGGCTTTATACGTGGACGAGACCTGGAGGCAATGGAAGGTATCAAATAGACTTCATTATCATTAGGCAGAGATTCAGAAACCAGGTGTTGGAATGCAAAAATTACAAAGCAGCAGACGTGGACTCTGACCACAACTTGTTGACTTCATTATCATTAGGCAGAGATTCAGAAACCAGGTGTTGGAATGCAAAAATTACAAAGCAGCAGACGTGGACTCTGACCACAACTTGTTGGTCATGCAATGCCATCTGAAGCTGAAGAAATTGAAGAAAGGAAAGGATGCAAAAAGATGGGATCTAGACAAGTTGAAAGAAAAGAGTGTGAGGGATTGTTTCAAGGAACATGTTGCAGAAGGGCTAAATGAAAAGGCTGAAGGAAACACAATACAGGAAGAGTGGACAGTCATGAAAAATTAAGTCAGTAGGGTTGCTGAAGAAATGTTAGGAAGGAAGAAAAATCAACTAAGAATCAGTGGATAACTCAGGAGATACTAGACCTGATTGATGAACGACGAAAATACAAGAATGCTAGAATATTTTTTTTTCTTTTTTGCTAGTTGCTTTACGTCGTGCTGACACAGATAGGTCTTATGGCGACGATGGGACAGGAAATGGCTAGGAGTGGGAAGGAAGCGGCCGTGGCCTTAATTAAGGTACAGCCCCAGCATTTGCCTGGTGTGAAAATGAGAAACCACGGATAACCATTTTCAGGGCTGCCGATAGTGGGGTACGAACCTACTATCTCCCGAATACTGGATACTGGCCGCACTTAAGCGACTGCAGCTATCGAGCTCGGTATGCTAGAAATGAAGAGGGCAGAAAAGAATACAGGCGATTAAAGAATGAAGTGGACAGAAAGTGCAAGGTAGCTAAGGAAGAATGGCTGAAGGAGAAGTGCAAGGATGTCGAAAGTTGTATGGTTCTAGGAAAGGTAGATGCTGCATACAGGAAAATCAAGGAAACCTTTGGAGAAAGGAAATCTAGGTGTATGAATATTTAGAGCTCAGATGGAAAGCCACTTCTAGGGAAAGAAGACAAAGCAGAAAGATGGCAGGAACATATCCAACAGTTGTATCAAGGTAAAGATGTAGATAATTTGGTTCTGGAACATGAAGAGGCTGTTGATGCTGATGAAATGGGAGATCCAATTTTGAGGTCAGAGTTTGACAGAGCTGTGAGTGACCTAAATAGGAACAAGGCACCTGGAATTGATGACATTCCCTCTGAATTACTGACTGCCTTAGGAGAAACCAGCATGGCAAGGTTATTCCATTTAGTGTGTAAGATGTATGAGACAGGAGAAGTCCCGTCCGATTTTCGGCGGAATATTGTTATACCTATTCCCAAGGAAGCCGGTGCTGACAAGTGTGAAAACTACCACACCACTAGTTTAGTATCTCGTGCCTGCAAAATTTTAACACCTATTATTTACAGAAGAATGGAAAAACAAGTTGAAGCTGAGTTGGGACGTTGCCTACGAGATATACAAGGCCGGGACATAGCCACTAATTTGTCGCTGAAAAACCGTGTTCACGGTTTGGCCTTTTTTTTTTTTCGGGGGGCCCCCGAAGCCCGCTCCCCCCGCGTGACCAACGACTCAATCTACATGGCCTCCGACATGCTATTATTTCTAAGAAGAAGAAAGAGATAGCAGGGAGGAGTGGGAAGTGATACAAGGAGTATCTGCCGGTTTCCGAGTCAGACTCGCTACCACGGCAAAGTTTGTGTTGGTTGGATAGTGTTAAGGTATGGTATTGAAGGGTCAGGGAAAAACCACATAGGCAGAAAGAAGAAAGAGCCTACATGTAAAACCTGACATCTTGTGATAGCACATGCAAGGATGTGGGCTGGAAAAAGACCAGAGGTTGTGTTAGTTAGGAACAGGTAACATGCACAAAACATAAACCAATTCCTCGCCATTCCATCGCCTGGGGATCAGTCCGTCTGGGCACTGCTGGGACTAGCGCGGTCCTTGCCGGCTGCGGAGCCATGCGTCAAGTACCACTAGGGCCTGTCGCACGACTCCACCTCCTTGGGGTACCTCGTACCCAGTCTCCGATCCCGGAGAATGAGACCAAGCCCGCCGAGGCGGGGGCCTCCTGGAATGGGGTGGGTCATGGCGCCGGGCCTCCCTCCTCTCTGCCCGCGCCATGGCCCTGTAGACTGGGCAACTGCGGTGGGAGGCCGGGTGGCCCCCCGCGCAATTGGCGCCTCCTTAAGTGTTGCGCAGGCCGTGTAGTGGTGATCACCACCACAGCGGTTGCACTTCACTTGGAGTCCACAGCTAACTTGACGGTGGCCCCACCTCAGACAGCGGAAACACTGCAAGAGCTGCTGAGGGGGACGTTTGACTCTCACCTGACTGCCGCTACCCGCTGAGGTCCTCTCCTGATTGGCTCCTCGGTTGACTGCTGTCCTGGGAGCAGTCCTGGGTTGCGGCTTGGCGGTCCTCTCCTGGTGAGCCAGCGACGCCTTCTGCTTCCTGGTGCGGCGTCGTCTTCTTCTTCTTCTTCCCGGGGGTTGCTTCTCGGCGGGGGAAGAGGCCTCGTCCTGGTGGCCCTCCTCCCGGCCTGGTGACCCCAGGGTAGCTGGTGGTTCCGCTGCGTCGCCGTCTTCTTCCTTCTCCTGGCTGGCGGCGGCGGCGTCGGTCGCTGCTAACGCTTGACTGCGTTCCCTGTCCTGTGGGGCGCACATCGAGGTCTGCAGCTCGACAGACGTGCTGTCAGGCTGGGCCTGGACAGCAGCCTCAGAACGCCAGGGGGCGTCCTCCTCCACAGAAGTCGCACAGTCGAGACGCCAGGGGGCGTCATGCCCCACCTCCGTGGTGGCGTCGCTGGTCGCCGGCTGGGTGGCCAGGACTAGGTCGGTATTAACCGCCCTATTCCTTAGCCTCCTCGGCGTCTCCCTGGTCTCCGTCGCGGCCCTGACTGCGCCGGTGTTCATCCCTGGCACTCCGTCCCTCCCTGGTAGACGGATGACCTGGAACAGAGAAGAAAGCTCCCTCTCTGCGTCGCGCATCCGCTCCTGGTCGTGATGCCTGATGATGAGGCCTCCTGGTAGGAAGCTCTCGACGGCCATGGTTGTCGAGATGATCCTGCCTCCTCGGCGAGGGCGCCGCATTCTGTCCAGGACGAGGCCCCGTTCAGAAGTTACAGGGCGCCCCGGCCTGTAGTACACGAGCAGCGCTTCGTGCGCCGGGTCGGTGTAGCCTTCGGAGAAGAAGAAGCCGTTAGGGGGGTCACACCCGTCCCTGTAAGGCTCCGTCTCCACCTCGATCTCCGGGTCCTCCTGTGGCAGCTCCGGCTCGGGTGCCGGGGTCTCCGGCTCAGGTTCCAGCGTCTGCGGCTCCGTGTTGCTCTCCGGTGTCGGTGTCATGCCGGTGAAGAGATCTCGGAGCAAGTGCCCGATCGCCACCGCCCGTTCCTGGGTCGTCATCGTATCCGCCTGGTTGTCCATCCTGGTCCTCCTGTAACAAACTCTGAAAGAGAAAGAGCGAGCACTGAGAAGTGCTCAGCTCAGACAATGCTCTTTCGGAGATGTACTAACAAGTACAGCTGCCTGACTAGTACTGGGAAAGTACAGAGCGCCTGGCAAGGAGAGAGAGAGCGAGCGGGAGGAACACGTCCTTCCACTACGGCTGTCGAACTCGTCCTTCCACGGTTTGGCCGCTAGATGTCAGGTTTCCTTTCTGTTCTTGGCAGAGTTTAACATTGTGATATGCGGAGTAACTGAGTAACTGTGATGCTGTGTTGATTTTGTGCAATTCATTGTGGATATTGTTTCTGTCGGTGAGTGTCTGTGAGGTTGAGAAGAAGGTGCACTGTTGTGTACATCTCTGTATTTAGGATGACACTAACAAAGCATGAAAATTGACGTTCCATAGTTTCCCTTCCGAGTGCGGTTTAAGGGAGAAATAGAAGCAAACTATTTCTAGGCAAGGTGATATAGTAGGATCTCTTTAGGTACCTAGCAATTCTCATAAAACAGATTTCAGTGTAAGCACATCAATCAAACTCCCTTCTGTTTTCATTGTGTATCCTGTTCACAAACAGGAAAATGTCAAACGCAAGAAGCGTCCAGCTCCCAAAAATGATGTATTGCCAACAAAAAAAATTTTTAGTGGCTTTACGTCGCACCGACACAGATAGGTCTTATGGCGACGATGGGATAGGAAAAGCCTAGGAGTGGGAAGGAAGCGGCCGTGGCCTTAATTAAGGTACAGCCCCAGTCCCGGATACAAGCTCACAGCCGCGCTCCCCTAACCGCTCGGCCAACTCACCCGGTCCTTCAAAATTTAGTAAAAGTTCCGATTCAGATAACGATGAAAATACCATATCTTCAGAAGTCAGCCACAAACGAAAAAGGAGTACAAGTCTCGTTTCTATACCAAAGAAAGTCTACGAGTACCTCTGTTAAATCTTAAAAAAAAAATACGAATGAGAAAATTAAATACTAGATTACAGAAAAGCAATCTGTAAATTGAGAAATAGGATACGGGTAGTGAAATCAGAAAAAAAAAGTTTTACGGTATCTGAACTTGACCAAAAAGAAAGCAAACCAAATTGAAATGCATGCTAAAATTGGTAATTTAGGAGCTTTATTCCTGTTAGAACGAATTTAATTTTCTTCTTCATTCTTCATCCGTTTAACCTCCAGGGTCGGTTTTCCGTCGGACTCAGCGAGGGATCCCACCTCTACCGCCTCATGAGTAGGGTCCTGGAGCACCAGACTTCGGGTCGGGGGATACAGCTGGGGAGGATGACCAGTACCTCGCCCAGGCAGCCTCACCTGCTATGCTGAACAGGGGCCTTGTGGAGGGATGGGAAGATTCGAAAGGACAGGCAGGGAAGAGGGAAGGAAGCGGCCGTGGCCTTAAGTTAGGTACTATCTCGGCATTTGCTTGGAGGACAATTGGGAAACCACGGAAAGACACTTCCAGGATGGCTGAGCTGGGAATCGAATCCACCTCTACTCAGTTGACCTCCCGAGGCTGAGTGGACCCATTGAAGCCCTCGTACCACTTTTCAAATTTCGTGGCAGGGCCGGGAATCGAACCCGCACCTCCGGGAGTTACAGCTAACCACACTAACCACTACACCACAGAGGCGAACACAAATTTAATTTTACGGGAAGAAAAAAGAGAAATACGGTGAAACGACGCTAAATATTTGCGTAACGGGCCTAACATCGCTCAAACAGCGGCTTCAATACGAATGTCAAAATATCAGATGTGCGGAGGAAAAGATTGGATCGCTGATAATTGGTGAAAGGGCGGTTAAACCCAAAGTTATTTATGATCGCAATCTCGATCCGCTTATCGGATACTCTGAGGCACAATTAAAGGAATCGGTAAGAACTGACAAACTCGCTATCAGATTTCTCTGCTTCTTTCGTGAATTACTTATTTCGTTTAAGCATATTATAAGAAATACGTTGTAGAAAATAAGTCAAACAATTGCTCTTGGTCTATCTTTGATCTCATATCAGTTTGCTGCCTTCTGAAATGACTAGTTTTAATGAATTTTTATAGTTTTTCATATATGAACGTGTTGCAATGAACGGGAGAGACAGAATAGTAAAGAGAACTCTAGCGGCGCTTTCGGAAGTATCTTGAGGACAAGTTTAGTGTGCTGTATTTCCCGGCCTTGTGTATCTCGTAGGCAACGGTTGGGAGAAGATCAATTTGGCTTCAGAAGAAATGTAGGAACACGTGAGGCAATCCTGACTTTACCTCCGATCTTAGAGGATCGAATCAAGAAGGACAAGCCCACGTACATGGCATTCGTAGATCTAGAAAAGGAAGGCATTCGATAATGTTGACTGGACCAAGTTATTTAAGATTCTGAAGGTGATTTGGATCAGAAACTGAAAACGAAGAATTATCTACAATCTGTATAAAAATCAGTCCGCAGTGATAAGAATCGAGGGCTTTGAAAAAGAAGCAGTAATCCAGAAAGGAGTGAGGCAAGGCTGCAGTTTGTCCCCCCTCTTTTTCAATGTTTACATAGAACAGGCAGTAAAGGAAATCAAAGAGGAATTTGGAAAGTGAATCACAATCCAAGGAGAGGAAATCAAAACCTTGAGATTTGCCGATGATATTGTTATTTTATCTGAGACTGCAGAGGATCTCGAGAAGCTGCTGAATGGTATAGACGAAGTCTTGGGTAAGGAGTACAAGATGAAAATAAATAAGTCCAAAACAAAAGTAATGGTGTGCAGTCGAACGAAGGCAGGTGATGCAGGAAATATTAGATTAGGAAATGAA
Organism: Anabrus simplex; assembly: GCF_040414725.1. NCBI lineage: Eukaryota > Metazoa > Arthropoda > Insecta > Orthoptera > Tettigoniidae > Anabrus > Anabrus simplex. Next base: position 175,273,116 of record NC_090266.1, on the reverse strand, counting down.
GTCTTAAAGGAAGTGGATGAATATTGTTACTTGGGTAGTAAAATAACTAACGATGGCAGAAGTAAGGAGGATATAAGATGCAGACTAGCACATGCAAAGAAGAGCTTTCATAAGAAAAGAAATTTGCTCACTTCAAACATTGATATCGGAATTAGAAAGATGTTTTTGAAGACTTTCGTGTGGAGCGTGGCATTGTATGGATGTGAAACATGGACGATAACTAGCTCAGAAAGAAAGAGAATATATGATTTTGAAATGTGGTGTTACAGAATAATGCTGAAGGTGAGATGGATAGATCGAATCACGAATGGAGAGATACTGAATTGGATTGGTGAGAGGAGATCGATTTGGCTAAATTTGACGAGAAGAAGAGATAGAATGATAGGACACATCTTAAGACACCCAGGACTTGTTCAGTTGGTTTTTGAAGGAAGTGTAGGTGGTAAGAACGGCAGGGTTAGACCAAGATATGAATATTGTTGTATACAAGGAACTTGGTATACAAGGCACAACATATGCTTCAACACATTTATACAATATGTACATGAAATAGAACGAAACTTTTCTTGAAGCTTGTTGAGTGTTAATAATAATATTTACATACGTAAGAATTGAGATTCCTATATACATTCAATCTTGTCTTGATGAGACAGTCTGTTCAAATGAAAGAATGTTTTTGATAGTCGAAAACTATCGGTCATGTATAATAACAAGTGGAACTTGTAGAGAGCGTTCGTATTAGCAGAATGCTAACAGGAGGCGTATAACTTGCAAGGAACTTGCGTCTAGTGTTCATATATAGCAGAATGCTATGTTTGGAGTCGGAGCACTGAAGGAGAATTGAATGAGTAGCAGAATGCTTGAATGGGTGCTCGACGTGGCTACAGGATGCAGGATGAATGAGGCAATGTCCAGAGGTGAAACCTCACGGCCAGGAATCAGTCCACCTATTCAGAACACATTTTTAACCCTTTCCCACGGAATATCTTTGACTCACTCTCGGGCGAAACCTAGAGTAATAATTTGCTTGTCAGGTATAGTTGTGGAGTACCTTCACTAAATAATTTATTCTGTAAAAACCACTTAAGATATCAGTTTCACATTTTGTAACAATGTAAAATACACTATAATTATTCTAAAATGATACAATGAGATAACCTAATTACACGCAACCCCCCCCCCCCGTTCAGAATGATACATCAGGAAGCATCCAATATTGTGCATAATGTTAAATTGCTTGTTCTTGAAGTCAGTCTAAATTACTGGACATGATGGGGCTCGTATTTCGTTGATAATGCAGAGAACGCAGGAATTCACCCTAAATCTCCCAATTTATTTCGTTTTCAGGATCAGTCGGATGAAGATATTTAGATAGCAAATCGTGCTTCCTCTCGGACATACAAAACTATAAACAATTTTTGACTGAATGGGATTGGAAGATAAATTGACATTAGTTGGAATAGGCTATTATGTAATTAAGTAGAGGCTCAAAGTCCGAAACAGAATTAACTGAAGAATTAAAACTGATAATTATGTTTTTACAAATAGGCCTAATATTTTAAACGGAGACGGTACCTGAATGAACATTTCCTGTTCTGAGCCATATTTCGATTTCTCTCAGATTCATATCCTGTCCCAAATGCTTCCCATACCATTTTTATTATCATACCTACAACTTCAAACTCACTACCATTGCATTTGTCAACATATTGATCTAATTTGTAACAAATATCCTCCGCATTCAACTCGTTATGAGCAGCCATGTTGCTGCAATGTGTTTACATTCAGTCAGCTGTCTGTTCTATCTAAGAAAACGTATAAAAGAACACTTTATTATAGGATTCCGTGCATGCCAGTGGTATCTAGGAAGCGCAGGGAATTCACTGGTTCTAAAAAGTTACATGTTTATCAGACCGATGGCAGAGGAAGTCGGTTTGAAAGTCGAGTACGCTTTACTACGCAACCCGCGGGAGACAATGTGCGACTCCAGTACGCTTTACTACGCAATCCGCGGGAAAGATTTAAGAGGGTACCTCCGTGTCTGACTTGCGGTATACTCTGGTCGTTGGACACTGTAGGAGTCCTGGAGAGGCGAGAAACGTTGCTCCTTTTATAGCGCTGGCTGACGTCACAGGCGATCACGTCAGCGCACTGCAGTCTGCCGCGTGGTCTCTGGAAACGTCATGTTCGGCGGGCTGCGTAGATTGTAGGCGCGGAGGACACACACAACACCCTCCCCTCCTAATTACGCCGGTACGGCGCGAAGCGGCGGCAGCGATGCTGGGCTGGAGAGTCGGCCGTGTCTGTTGTGTTGTCCGGAGACTGGTCTGGGCGCAGAAGCGTAGAATCGTCCTGAAAAGAACCCATGTTGATTAAATGGTCCAGAGCTCGGTCTGCAATGGATTGTTGAGATGTTACAAGGGAATCAACAGAAAGAGATGGACGATAGCGGAGGCGTATCTGGTCCTGGTGGCGACAGATGCGTTTCTCGGCGGTCTGGATGTCGTAGAGACGATGGCCCAAGGTACGGCAGATGATGCCTCAGCCCGATCCGAATGTTGTCGGTACCTCAAAGTGAGCACGTGCTCTGTTCATGCTCAGTGTGGACGGTTGATGACGGGAGGGGTAGTCCGAACAGTATGAGCAGATTGCTTCCGCTATGCATATGCGATCTCGCTCGTGCAAGTGAAGTGAAGGAAGTGTGTGAGAGATAATTTCAAGTTGAAATGTAATTGTCCCAGGATAATTCTCTTATCCTCCTGGGGTACTAGGGCCTACCACAAGTATCCCGTTCTGTGGAACCTCAAGGACGAGTTCTATTACAATACCTTAAAAAAGGACGATGCTTGGAGTGAAATTGCTGTCCTCATGCAATATTTCCAAAAGTGCCGCAAGAAAATTAACATGTAAACACCTGCAGCTTCATCAATACTTAAGAGTATTTTTTCTCTGTATTTGCTATAATAAAATTATTCTTCATCAACTATTTTTATATTTAATTATTATCTTGCTCACCCTCACATAATCCTTTACGATGATTTGACACACTTCAGGTATGATTCTGCCAATGGCTTGATTCGAAATTTTGAAGAGGTACTGCAAACTCGTGTAAGAGTCGGCAGATATGGCTTTCCCACATGTATTGTCCTCTCTCTCAATCGTAGCCCTGATACTATGCAACAACCATTCAAAATCCTCGGATGACATTCTCGTAAAACTTTTAAAATTGCCATCTGTGTCATGTCCGATCGTTTTTAACAATTGAGCATTGCATCTCTCTTCATTCAGTTTTCTTTGCCACCACCGCTTTCTCCGTTTTGTTTTCAAGGAATGCAATAAATACATATAACAATAACTGGCGACTATCAATTTTCGATTCACCATTGTAGCCTTAGATCAGGCAAAACACTACACTACACTACACCTAAACACAGACGGTGTTCTCGGTCCGCACGAGGTCCGAACACAGTGGAAACTTGCTCAACAGATTGGCATGCGGGTCGTGCTTGTGCGCTCCCGCATCGGCAACGCATGCTCATTCGGGGCGTATGCTCAAGTGTATACGCGGCTTTAGAGCTAGGCATCGGAGACTGATATCGCAGCCCAGACTCTCATTCCTCTCCCCTCTACTCCCCCCCCCCCCCGCGGCTTGCTGTTGTATATCGGATAAGAGCGAGACTGGGGGTGGGGAATAGGTGTGCTGTCCGTCAGATCGCCACTGCTATCAACCATGCGTTACTCATCGTATATACTTCCACACCTCATACTTCTGACTTAATTATATAGATAAGAGTGCTGGTATTTCACTTCCGTTTACTTCTACATCCTCGTAGGAAGACACTGCATGGCTGCTATTATAGGAGTAATACAGTTTTCTTTTTATAGGTAGATCTGCTAAATGGTATGCAATCTTTCAGGTTCTCTTTTGATGGTTGGAATCGAACCCGTGATCATGGCTCGGACACCAGCACTGATCTCCGGAGGGAACTAATAAACCAGTGAACGATGGGCACGATCGCTGTAAAATTCAGCATTTGTATTTAATAATAATTGTACCGGGCGGTACACCCCTGAACTGAACTAGTTCTACGGTTTATCAGAAGATGTCACTGAGTGTTTGTGATTTACTTTTGTTTTTCATGGATCAAGAAGTGTGGACATTCTCTAACAGATGTCTCTACAAAAAACGATGGTAATACACTCTGGTGTAATGGAATGAACTTTCCTGAAGAAATTTAGTATTCATAAGTTTTGTTTTTACTATATTTTGTTCTGTTATCTTTGGGTTGGCAACATTAATCCTTTCTATCCGCCTGTTTTGAATTTAGCCAATCACAAATTTCTTTAATTTATTTCCAACCAATCATGTATGTCTTCTTCGACATAGATATGTTGCTCTAAGCTATCCAATAAAAGCGAAAGGGTGTGTCTACTCATTCCTGAAAGGTCTAGAATTTTTCACGAGGGTACAAAAACTGCTGATTTTCTTGTCCCGTTGCCACTAGTATAACATCTAATTCAGTGTGTGGATATGTAGCAGGGGGCGGGAAGCGCCTCTTTCTTCTAGCAGCAGTTCTTCTTCAAGGTAATGGCCTTTTAACATCTTCGTTTCTTGCTAGCTCAGCGGTTTAACTCTCGGGGAGGGTTCGAAACCTTTAATGTGTAACCTACCTTTTAAAATGAAAATTCCTTTCCTGTCCATGTAAAATCTACAAATGTCTTTCACTGTAAAGCGGGGATAGAGAGTGCTTTACCCTCTCGAACTCCCCTTCATTTTGAAACTGAGGTGACTACGCTTTCATAACCGTTTCTTCTCTTCCTTTATGTATTAAAGTTCTCATACGGGTCACCTCCCTAGCTTGGGATTAGCCCCTGTGTACCGGCCTAGAGCCACTTAGGTTTTAAAGGTGTATTTTTGGAGTGCAAGTTCACGCCTCCAGTTCCTTCTATACTTTGGGCCAGTAACTCATCCTGATGTTTTGTGTTTTTTCATGCAAAGGCCCTGTAGGTTGGGTATTAGATACCCTGTTTCACTGTATGTGTGTCTTGAGGGCAGTTAGGAGTAAGGGTTGTTGTGACCTTTGATAAGGCTGGTAAAAAACGAGAGCAGGTCAGCTTTTTCTGGTATTTTGGAAAGTGCCTCTAGGAGGCCTGATTGTTAAGCGGGAGCAAGAGCTCCAGGTACTGAAGGGGTTTTCTGCCCTTTGTTGAATTGTGGGTGTAAGCTGGGAGCTTAGACTTTGGGGCTTGTAGCCCAGAATTGTAAAGCTGCTGTGTACCTGATTTAACTGTTGTTATTTGTTGTACGCTCAAAATTCTATGTTACCATTGTTAAGTTTTGAAAATATAACCTTTGTTGAAATTTTAATTCATCTTTCGAACTTGTAGTTAGACCCATTCCAGCCCGCACCTTCTTTCACCTTTGCTGATCCACCAAAACACGGTAACAACAACAACAACAACAACAACAACAACAATAATAATAATAATAATAATAATAATAATAATAATAATAATAATAATAATAATAATGCTGTATGGCATCTGTATAGGCTTTGTGGTGTCTTAATGAGGACAAAATGAATGGCGAAGACGTCATAAACATCCACTCCCCAAGCCAGGAGAATTAACAGTATGAGGGGGTTGATTATGCAAATTGTTCCGGGGGCATTGGACCACAAAGGCAAGCATTCTATCCATTTAGACACAAAACCGGGCTTTAATCTGCTAAGCCTTGGGTTACCATCTCCACTGATCAGGGGTTGAGCATTGGCAGTAGCAGAGGCCAGGGCAGTAGCTAGTGAACCAGCCTTCTTTATTTTTTTACTACTGTACCGTTCCCGTCTAAAATACAGTCTACAGGCGCCAATCGGAGAGCTGCGTGTTCGGTTCGTAAAAATATGATCAGGGCAAAAATAAATTAAAAGTCTCAGGATTAAATTTATACCATGGGTATGTGAACGGGAAACAGTAACATAATTGCGAAATGAAAATCAAATTAAGGGGTAAGATGGATTTATTATCAAAGAAAAACATTATTAAAAATCGAAAATAAACAAATTAATATAAAAACCAAAATAATATGGCTCAAATAAATACCAGAAAATCAATATATGCCGTGCACATAATTAACGCAAAAATAATTACAAAAAGACGGGCAATGTGGCGTTTTTTAAAATAAAATATTTACAAAATAAAAACAACGACCTGGGGAAGAAATACACACTTCGCCTCGATTCAACGCAGTTAAGTTCATCTTATCGAATCCTGACGGATATCGTTCCATTTACGGTTTTAGGACATGCCGCGACAGAATAAAATTATGCTAAATCCGATCCATAATTAAAAATTATACACTGACTGACAGAGCAAATGCAACACCAAGAAGGAGTGGTCAGAACTTTATGCCAATTGCAGGGTAGACTGACGTCACTGAGGTATGCTCATGATGTGAAATGCGCCGCTGTGCTGCGCACGTAGCGAACGATAAATGGGACACGGCGTTGGCGAATGGCCCACTTCGTACCGTGATTTCTCAGCCAACAGTCATTGTAGAACGTGTTGTCGTGTGCCACAGGACACGTGTATAGCTAAGAATGCCAGGCCGCCGTCAACGGAGGCATTTCCAGCAGACAGACGACTTTACGAGGGGTATGGTGATCGGGCTGAGAAGGGCAGGTTGGTCGCTTCGTCAAATCGCAGCCGATACCCATAGGGATGTGTCCACGGTGCAGCGTCTGTGGCGAAGATGGTTGGCGCAGGGACATGTGGCACGTGCGAGGGGTCCAGGCGCAGCCCGAGTGACGTCAGCACGCGAGGATCGGCGCATCCGCCGCCAAGCGGTGGCAGCCCCGCACGCCACGTCAACCGCCATTCTTCAGCATGTGCAAGACACCCTGGCTGTTCCAATATCGACCAGAACAATTTCCCGTCGATTGGTTGAAGGAGGCCTGCACTGCCGGCGTCCGCTCAGAAGACTACCATTGACTCCACAGCATAGACGTGCACGCCTGGCATGGTGCCGGGCTAGAGCGACTTGGATGAGGGAATGGCGGAACGTCGTGTTCTCCGATGAGTCACGCTTCTGTTCTGTCAGTGATAGTCACCGCAGACGAGTGTGGCGTCGGCGTGGAGAAAGGTCAAATCCGGCAGTAACTGTGGAGCGCCCTACCGCTAGACAACGCGGCATCATGGTTTGGGGTGCTATTGCGTATGATTCCACGTCACCTCTAGTGAGTATTCAAGGCACGTTAAATGCCCACCGCTACGTGCAGCATGTGCTGCGGCCGGTGGCACTCCCGTACCTTCAGGGGCTGCCCAATGCTCTGTTTCAGCAGGATAATGCCCGCCCACACACTGCTCGCATCTCCCAACAGGCTCTACGAGGTGTACAGATGCTTCCGTGGCCAGCGTACTCTCCGGATCTCTCACCAATCGAACACGTGTGGGATCTCATTGGACGCCGTTTGCAAACTCTGCCCCAGCCTCGTACGGACGACCAACTGTGGCAAATGGTTGACAGAGAACCATCCCTCAGGACACCATCCGCACTCTTATTGACTCTGTACCTCGACGTGTTTCTGCATGCATCGCCGCTCGCGGTGGTCCTACATCCTACTGAGTCGATGCCGTGCGCATTGTGTAACCTGCATATCGGTTTGAAATAAACATCAATTATTCGTCCGTGTCGACTCTGTTTTTTCCCCAACTTTCATCCCTTTCGAACCACTCCTTCTTGGTGTTGCATTTGCTCTGTCAGTCAGTGTATATACAACACTAATCAACAAATCAATGTTTCAGGGTACAAACTTATTGCTACACAGAATCTAATAACAGACCGCTCTGTTACAAATTGGATGGCATGAAAGCTTACTTCCCAGAAAAATGAGCTCGGCTTCATATAAAAAAACAAATCTTTATCAACGATGACAATGACATGATCAACAATAAACATATATCACAATTCAATAAAAACAAAACACTTCAAATAAACCTGTAAAATTCATGCAAATAAAATAAACAAAGAAAATCTGTGTATCCGTTATCTGAAATACGAGCAATTAGATGCTAAACTCCTTCATATTAAAAGAACACGGAACTCCTGGCTCAGCTGTCCATATGTTGGTCTTCACTTGACACGCCGAATTATAACTCACGTAACACTTCTAATGAGCCAGCTATGAAGCATTTTGCCCCGCAAGAAAAGAAACTAACTAATTGGATTGGTAATTCCTGCCTGAGAGATTTTAATATATCTGGGAATATAAATTAACGCTGCCACTCACTTCTCTGTTTATGAAACTAACACAAGGCCTCGAACTCAACTTAAGGCTTCAATACACATTCATTTGGCCTTAAATACATATTCCAGCTTAGCACGGCTATGATACGACTTACGGCACATCTGACCTAACACTTCGGAGACCATGGGTTCGACTCTTATATTATCACTGAACATTCAAGGCAAATCAAGCCTCTTTCGCTTATCATGCAGCTTACACCATTATATTTAACCTCTTTTATATACCAGGCACCCACGTCCTGTATAAACACACATTGTAATCTCAGTATCCGGCTAATATTGCCTTTTTCTCGTAAATTTATAAGACAATACCAATTAGCTAGTCTTCTTTGCCGATCTAAAAGATACTAGTTCAACGATGCACGTACACGCTGGTTCCACTCCTGTAAACATGCAACATGCCTTTAAATAAAATGTTCCCTACTGAAATTTATCCCAAAACACGCTTTAGGCTGTGCAGCCTTTTTAATAAAAGAGCTAGATCTTGTTACAAAAAAATGGAATACACAGTTACCTCTTGACAAATATATCCTCATCTACACCTAACATTTCCCTCTTTCCCATCTAATAAAAAGGAAATAAAATAATATATAAAAATCAGGGTTCAAACATGCATCTTCCCTGAAACATGACATTAAACTAAAAAAGGAAACATAGCTCAGCCGCACAAGGACTGGCATTTATAGCTAAATTACTATAGGATCGTATTAGCCTAATTTCTTCTATCTAAGCGTGCCTAGAAGGTTTTTAAGATGAACTTATCTGTTTGTCTCTGCTTCTTCATGGTCCCAGGCCGCCGTGTCAGGAAAATTACGCCATATTTGCAACAGACTGCATGGCGTTATCAAATACACTGCTGGTCCTTTCTTTTACCATCATCCTTGAAATGTGGTGCCCGGCACACACCATTAGATTGTACCGGAACGATAACGACGATTCGCACACGTTTTTCGCGATTCCCGGACGCGTATCGATCACGGTATTTGCACAATCCAAATGCAAATTAAAAATACGGGTTCGGAAATATCGACATTAACTATCGTCTTAGGTATTCACTTGTATATAGGTATTATATTCTCAAAGCAATAACGTTTCAGCTTTCACAAACTATATAGACTCGTTTGATAAAAAATCGTCACTGTAAAAGTTACTTTCATACGACACTGGCTGAATATAAGGAACACCGACCCGCACAGTTATCAGCTTCAAGATAGAGTGCCTTTCCATCTCCAGAAGATGCTATATACACCAAACTTCCGGTATCAGTCATATCTTCGGGGATTCCGCTGATGCGATGACGCTATTGCTCGCCCACTACTCTGCAAAAGCGCTGATTCAATAGAAATATGTTAATTACTTTATTAATTCAAATGAAGTATTGCAACTGTCTACAGGTAGTTTTTTTAATGCTTAACTGGCTTCTATTTCATATCAAAAATGTGGAGTATGGCTTTATAACAGCTTGCCTAATAAAATAAAGAGTAGTGCAGCACTGTAAATCTCAAAGTTGGTAAGACTGACTTAATTTGTTTTGTAAATCCCTTCATTCTGCCATATCGCTTCCAGGGCTGTAATTGGTACTTTTTATAATCGGCCGCTCTCAAACACTCTCGTAAATCTCCGATTGAGTCATACGGAATACCCGAGATATTCGCTGTTGCTATGAAAGATGAGCAGTTATTACTGAAGCCACGCGCTGCCGGGATACTGCATTACGCAACTTCTATGTTACATCATGACTCCTTCTTGTATTAAATACTCAATATTACACCATATTATATAATTACTATTTGGGGCGTATATGATATGGCACACTACTGTACTGAAATTTTTGCTTATTTTTCTCATTCTTTCTGTGTTTTCCTTGTACTTTTTGTTAGAGGACGACACACACACCCAGTCCCCGGGCCAGTGGAAATAGCCAATTAAGGTTAAAATCCCTCACAGGAAAAACTGGGTCAAATATTCGTTTATACGAAGAGGAGTTAATTGGAATAACTGGCCAAGGGAGATGTTCAATAAATTTCCAAATTCTTTGCAATTATTTAAGAAAAGCCTAGGTAAACAACAGATAGGGGATGTACCACCTGGACGACTACCCGAAATGCAGTTCACAACACAACAGGCTTCTCCGTTGACCATAATTTATAGCTGGCCATTTCGCAGCCTCAGCTTTGGGGCCAGATCCGACAGGACGCCCGCCAGGCGTGACCTTCAGAGACCCGGCCTGCTGCTCGCCATCAACTGTGACACCAAGCCTGTCGTGTTGTGCAACATAATCTGTCAACATTCCAGACCCTCCCGTTAATGGAATGATCCCTTTGTTCTCGGCAGGCCAAGCCTCATCCACTGCCCTTTCAAGCTGGCCATACACGGACAGATTTTTTCGCAGGCCTCGCCTTTGGGGCCAGATCCGACAGACAGCCTGCCAGGCGTGACCTTCAGAGACCCGGCCTGCTGCTCGCCATCAACTGTGACACCAAGCCTGTCGTGTTGTGCAACATAATCTGTCAACATTCCAGACCTTCCCGTTAATGGAATGATCCCTTTGTTCACGACAGGCCAAGCCTCATCCGCTGGCCTTTCAAACTAGTTTGAAATCCTTGCCGGTCGGGTCTGTCGTACTTAGAACTGTGCGATGGACATCGAAGCAGGAATATATATATATATATATATATATATATATATATATATATATATATATTGCTGTTGCAGCTGATGGAATGTGTATTTTGTTATACCGGTATGTTAAATAATGCAAACAGAAAAATCGATCGAAGTGGATGAAATCATGGATAGGAGAGCGAGACAGCTTTAGTCACTTGAGTCTGATACAATACCTGAGAGAAAATGAACCGGACGATTACAAGAATTATTTGCGAATGGACCACAGCGATTATGATATGCTGTTAGGTAAGCATGTAGCCGGCGAGTTGGCCGTGCGGTCAGGGGCACGCGGCTGTGAGCTTGCATCCGGGAGATAGTGGACTCGAATCCCACTGACGGCAGCCCTGAAGATGGTTTTCCGTGGTTTCCCATTTTCACACCAATAAAATGCTGGGGCTGTATCTTAATTAAGGCCACGGCCGCTTCCTTCCCATTCCTAGGCCTTTGCTGTCCCATCATCGCCATAAGACCTATCTGTGTCAGTGCGACGTAAAGCAGATAGAAAAAACACAAATTTTGACTGTCTCCAATATACAGATATAGGTCGGAATTTTATTATGAAAAAAAAAAGACACGGAATTGACAGTAAACTGAGGACGAACCCGTACTGTCCAGCATAATACTTTTACACATCCTTCTCAAGTTTTCTGGGTGTCAGTAAGAGCAAGGCGCTAGGTTGCGGAGCACACAAGAGCTTGAACTTGTTCGAACACTGACGTCATCTCTTCGAGCAGCTCGAGTCGGGCTCAAGCACATCACTAACACCGAGGACCTAGGGAATGTTTTCATTCCCCTCCCCAAAGGGGAGGGGCGGGCCAACTAGAAGGTGACGCCTTCTCTCTGGCCACGAGATTCGGCGAGTTTGGTGGATTGTTGGAGTTTGTGAGAGGGGTGATGAGGCGTTGATTCGGTGAAGGAGAGGGGAGGGATCTCGACCTCTTGGCTAAGTGCGTTATTGAATTTCGAGGTTGTACAGCTGAGTTTCGGTTTACATGGTTTTGTGTTTTTACATTTGCCTTTACACGGTTACAATATAGAGTTACTGTTGATCTTTTACAATTTACAGTTGATAGTATATCCATATCCCCCTTTTATTATTTTTTATTCTTTAAATAACTTTATTGGGGGTTATTAGGATATTTACAATATTTACAATTTTTATATAGTACATGGGTACCGTTTTACAGATTTTACTTCATTTATTTACAATATTTACAAGGATTTAATCCTGGATATTTACAGTTTGTCTGGATACAGAAGATTCTTTGCGTTAAGATATTTGCAATATTTACAATTTTAATAGCGTACATATGTAGTATTTTACAATGTTTACCCAGTTATTTACATATTTATATAGTTTTGAGACTGTGTACTTATAGTTTGTCTGGATACAATTGATTCTTTGGTGCTGTCATAGATTATTTACCCTTTTCTTGTATTTGTTTTGCTGATGCGTACCGGCTTTTGGAGGATATGATAATATGTTAGTACAATTACTGTTTTCATTGATATTGCTGGTCTGATGGAGGGGAGGAGACCGACGAGGGCTTACTTGGTTTTATGGTGTTATTTGAGTGTCTTGTTGGGGGTGGGTTGGGGGTTGTGGTTTTCAGGGAATTATGGGAGTTGGGGTGGTGGGATTGGTGCCAACCGGGCGAGTTGGCCGTGCGGTTAGGAGCGCGCAGCTGTGAGCTCGCATCCGGGAGGTAGTGGGTTCGAACCCCACTGTCGGCAGCCCTGAAGATGGTTTTCCGTGGTTTCCCATTTTCACACCAGGCAAATGCTGGAACTGTATCTTAATTAAGGCCACGGCCGATTCCTTCCCATTCCTAGGCCTTTCCTGCCCCATCGTCGCCATAAGACCTATCTATGTCAGTGCGACGTAAAGCAATTAACAAAAAAAGAAGGATTCGTGTCACAGCTTCTATCTATCCTATGTGGCACCACCTACCGGTGGGGAAGAGACCGGAAAAGATGGAACGCTGTTTGGGTGAAGTGAGTGTTGGGGGAAGGGATTCCGCGGAGGAGTTGGTTGAATGATGGATTGTCGCGGTCGAGGGCTCGGCGGTAGGATCGTTGAATTTGTGTGAGGACGTAGGAGTCAAGAGGTGGGAAGGGGAACATGTCAAGAAGGTCTGCCGTGGGGTAGCGGAAAGGGAGTTGGAAGGCGTGGCGGACTGTGCTGCGTTCGATGGAGAGTAGGGAGCTGTATAGATTCGGGTTAGAGTTGGCAACGGCCGCCCAGGTGATGAGGCCGTAGGTGATCGGAGGTCGTACGAAGGATTTGTAGGTGTGGAGGATGAGTAAGGATTTGAAACCCCACCGTTTCCCGGCTGGGCGGCGCACTAGTCGGGCTCGGGCGGCAGTCTTGGTTTTGAAGTACTGGAAGTGGGGGCGGAAGGTGATGTGTTGGTCAAATAGGATGCCTAGGTATTTCAGGGCAGGTTGGATTCTGATAGGGAAGTTGCGGATCTGAATTTGGAGGTGGTCTGTATTGCGGGACATACTGGTTTTTCCCCGTCTACGTCGGAAGAGGATAGACTGTGTTTACTCTGGATTCAATTTTAGGTGCCACCGGTCGCACCAAGAGAGGAAGGTGTTTAGTTAGGGTTGTACGGAACGGTTGATTGCTTGGACTGCATGTAGGGGGGCTAGAATGGCGGTGTCGACTGCGAACTGTAGGAGTTGTACTGGGGGAGATGGTTACGGTATGTCGGCTACCAAATGGTAAATAGAAGTGGGGATAGGGGCGATCCTTGTGGAACGCCGAGTGTGAGTGGGAAGGAGGGGGAGAGTTGGTTGTTGTTGATGGAGATCTAGGATGAGCGATTCAAGAGGTAGGAGGAGACGAAGCGTACGTAGGAGATGGGGAGGGCGAAGAACCTGAGTTTGAATAGGAGGGCGGGGTGCCAGACGGAGTCGAAAGCGAGATGGAAATCAAAGGTGATTAGGAGGGTGGGGCGGGCGCTGTTGAAATTGTTGGCGGTGGTTTGGAGGAGTCGGAGGAGTTGGTCTTCAGTGGAAAGTTTTGGGTGGAAGCCGAACTGCTATGTGGGTAGTAGCTGATGGGATTTTTAGGTGGGGTTGGAGACGACGGACTAGGATTTTGTCTAAGATTTTTGCCAGGACTCTGATGAGGATTATGCGGGGGTAGGAGCTTAGTTCGGACGGAGGTTTCTTGGTTTGGGGAAGTGGAGCATCATTGTGGAGTGTTTCCGGGATGACGGGTAGAATCCGTTGCGGAGAATGAAGGTGTCGAGGTCAGCCAGTATGGTTTTTAGAGTGGGGCGCGTGACGGATATGGAGATAGTGGGTTTGTCTGGGCCTGGGGCTGTGTTCCGGGATTTAGAGAGTACGGACTGGATTTATGTTGGCGTGATGGGCGCGTCGAGAGGATGGTTTGATAGGGTGTGGGTGTTAGAAGGGTTGAGTGGGGGGGAGGGGAAGCGTGGTTGAGGTACAGTTCGGTATTGGATTTATCGAAGTGAGGATCACCGTGAGTGTTGAAGCGGTGGCGGAAATATTATGCGAAGGCTTCCAGTTTCTCCTCGGTATTTGCTGGAGATATGCCTCTGTGGATGATGGGGTACCGGGGTGCGGATTTGGTGCCGAGAAATGAGTTGAGTTTGGCCCAGACCTTGGCTGGGTGGGTTTGGAGGGCGTTAAGTTTGGAACTGGTTTGCGACCAGGAGCTCCGAGTGTGGGGAGCTAGGTAGTTGCGGATGGTTCGAAGGGTTTGACGGTGCATGAGCTGAAAGTAGGGTTCTCGGGAGCGCATGAATTCACGAGGGTAGGAGTGGGATAGTGTTTGGAGGTGGAAGAAACGGAGTGGTAGTCGGGTTGGGAGGGGGAGTGGAGCGTTGTGGGGATACTGGAATCTGAGGCTGCGTTATGGCGGAGAGGATAAATGTATTTAGGTTGTCTACGGTTTGTTGGTCGGTGGGTGGGGGAGAGGTGTTCTCAAGGGCTTGGTTGAGTGTGGTTTGGTAGGAAGGCCAGTCGGTTTTTGAGAAGTTAAGGATTGGTGTAAAGGGGAGGTGGGAGGCGTGGGTTGGTGGATGGGATTTGGAGTAGGACTGGGAGGTGCTCGCTTCCGATACTGGGAAGGATAAATTAGGGAGTTGTGGGCTATTAGGACATCTGGTGTGGAGTTGGAAGTGGGGTGGGTGGGGCCGGGAAAGGGTATCAGGGAGTAGTTTCGATCGCTCAGGAGGTTTTGTAGTTCGGTCATGCTACGGCGGGATTGGTGGCTGAGGTTGATCTCGGCTATGAGTGTGAAGTGAGGAAAGTTGTCGCTGAGGTAGGTAATGAAGTCCAGGGGGAGGGAGATATTAGAACGGTGGTATATGGTTGCTAGGTGGAGGATACGGGAGCGGAAGTATACTGTGTTGATAACGGCTTCTGGAAAGTTGAGGGGATAGGGTAGAGTATGGGGGCGGGTGGGGAGAGAGGAACGGATGACTAGGCGGAGCTCCCATGCCGTATGTCGTGAGGGTGGTCGGCTCGGTGGATTGTGAATCCGGGGAGGTGCGCGGACTGGTGGGGGAGAAGCATGGTTTCATTGAGGATGATGGCGTGGATGGAGTGTTGTGCGGAAAGGGCTTTGAGCTGGAGTCGTTTGGAGTGGAAACATTGGATATTGAGAAAGAGGATAGAGATGGGTTCAGGAGGCCGTGTTGGGCCATGTTTATACTAGGGTCTCAAGACGAGTGAAGTGGAAGTGGGTGTTCAGTCCGGAGTGGGAGGTTTGGAAGTGGGCGTTCAGTGCTTGGTTGGCCGCTGCCTGGAGTTGGGCTAGGACGAGTGGTCGGTGATATGGGTGGATGTTCAGGAGGGAAATTGTGACGAATCGGATTATGTCCTCAAGGGATGGGGGAGGGAAGATGGACTGAGTCGGTTGGGTGGGGGAACCTATGGTTCGGACTGGGGCGACTAATTGAGGGCGGTTTTCAGGTGGCTGTGGACGGGCTTTGCAATTGAGGTAGTAGGTGGGGTAGGGTTCGCCGCAGGTGTTGCATGTTGGTGGGAGCTGGGCGTTGGGGCATAGAGAGGTGGGGTGTGGTTGTGAGCAGTGGCTGCACACTGGAAGTTCGGCGGTGCAGTGTGCCGTGTCATGGTTGTTGTAGGTTAAGCACCGCTCACACCTAATGGGTTGGGGGGCTGGAGCGCCGGAGGGCTCCACCCGATGGTGGTGTCTGAAAATGGATACCGCATTGGCCAGTACCCGGTCCACGTCCTGGGGGTGGAAAGGAGTATCCTTACTGTGAATGTGGGCCCCGGTGTATTCCATACGCGAAAGGCCTTTAGTACTGGAATGCCCTTCGCATTCAGCTCCTGGACTAGAATATCGTCCGGAATCTCGGGGTCCACCCCACGACCACACAACTAAATAAGCTGTGACGGGCTGTTGGGGGTGGGTTCTTGCAGGTGGGTGGGGAAAGGGGTTGCAGGGGGGCGGTTGAACCGAAGTGGGCTGATCCCACCGAGCCCGTGAGCCGTCGTGCGGTGTCCTCTCCATTGATTTTTATAATGACCCAATTGTTAGTGGGGCGTATATCTGCTATTTCTTCCCTGTGTAAGTTGAATTGGATCAGTTTCAGAAATATATTTTGGGGGTTTCTGCATTCTGGCGGAGGCTGTCGGAGGAGGAAAGGATGGCTTCTAGAGGGGGGTTTCTGGAGAGACCGGGGGTTGTTGATGGGTTGTCGGGGTCCGGAGAGGGGGGTTTCGGAGTTGGATGAGGTGCTAGGCGTGGATGTTGTGTTCAGTGTTAAAACTGGTTGGCGGGTCCCTTGCTGGAATCTTCGTCCGTGGCTCTTGGTCGTTGTTTTCCATGTGGCTGGAGATGGGCGTTTGGGTACGGGGTGGGAAGAATCACGGGTCGGGATTGGGGTTATTGGTAGTAGGTGGGATCTAGTTGAGGCGTAACGCTCGTTGCTGGTGCACATTACGGCGCTGGAGTGGGCTTGGCTATAGAGCATCTGGGCCATGGTGGCCTGGCTGATGGTAGTGGTGGTGGTAAACGTGGTACTGCCCCCTATTTCCCGGACAGGCTCAGCCAGTGAACGAGCGTCGCAGAGGTGGAACGTTCGATTACTGGCTTCGCTTATTTTTAGGGACAGTATTTAGGGAAACAAGGACTGACGACAATGGAAAACAAACAATTAAATATAAGGCTTGATATTTATTACAAATAGCACTCCTTTAAACAAAGTGAAACAAAGTGTTATAAACTGTTACGGGGCTATCCGTGGACCAGCAGAGGTGAAAGAAGGAGCCGGGATTAATGGGTCTAACTACTAAGTCAAAGTCAATTTAAACTTTTAACAAAGATTATATTTTCGAAAAAAAAAACTTTAAGAACTTTTCACTTAGATAACAATAACATTGCAATTTAGAAACAAGACTTAGAAAGATCCAAGATTCCAGAACTTTAACATTCTTGGGCTACAAGCCACTACTATTACTATTTTGAGTTCCCAGCTCAAATTTTACAGACGAGCCCAAATTTGTCCAAAGGGCAGAAAGCCCCTAATACCTGGAGCACTTGCTCCCAACTTCAAATATCAAGCCTCCCAGAGGCACTTTTACAACACTCGAAAAAGGCTGACACGCTCTCAGTTTTCAAGCCTATGCAAGGCAATATCAGAAAACGTACAATTACTTGCCACCAAGGCACAACTTACAAAAAATGAAACAGGGGTATCTTGTACCCAACCTACTGGGCCTTCATGGAACACGAGTAATGGTTAAGTAAATGGCCCTACACACAGAATGGAGGCGAGTACTTGCACTCCTAGGACAGATTCCTTAAAACCTAAGGGGCACTAGGCCGATGACACAGGGGCAATTCGCAAACTACTGAGTTGACTCGTATAAGAAAAAAATAAGACTTTACGGAAGGAAGAAAACCAGTTACCAAACGCAGTCACCTCAAACCAACATGAAGGGGAGCTCGAGAGGGTACATCACTCTCTATCCCCGATTTATAGTTAAAGATTTATGAAATTTTTACATGAGCCGAAAGGAGATTTACATTTTAAAGAAGTTGGTTACATAGTTAAAGTTTCGAACACTTCCCTCGGGTTAAACTGCGGAGCTAGCAAAAGGTGAAGATGTTAAGTGGCCATACCTTGTCGGAGTACTGCTGCCTGATGAAAGAGGCATCTCCCGCCTCCTGCTTGACACGAAACCACTCAGTCCACCTGTCCAATACACTTTTTTAAGCGTCGATAAGACGTCGTGCTGGATTACAGTGTGCGGGCTCGTCAGACTTGACACGTACTCTGTGATTCGTGAATACACCACCAGGAGTGCAGTGTCGACGAAGGATTCCTCACTTTTTTCTTTTTACGGGGGGCCCCCGTAGCACGCTCCCCCGCCGTGACCATCGACTCAATCTACATGGCCTCCGACATGCTATTATTTCTAAGAAGAAAAGAGATAGCTGGGTAGAGTGGGAAGTGATACAAGGAGTATCTGCCTGTTTCCATGTCAGACACGTTACCAGGCGAGATTGTGTTAGGTATATGGTGTTGAAGTATGGTATTGAAGGGTCAGGGAAAAACCACATAGGCAGAAAGAAGAAAGAGCCTACATGTAAAACCTGACATCTTTTGATAGCACATGCAAGGATGTGGGCTGGATAAAGACCAGAGGTTGTGTTAGTTAGGAATATGTGTCATGCAATCATAACCATGTACCTAGCTTTTGTCAATTATTATGGGGGATCAGTCCTACTTGTCACTGCCTGGTGCGGCTCGGGTTCGCTGGCGTCTGGGCTTTGGGCCACAGGTTAGTCCCTTGGTCCAGCAGCCAGCAGTCCCTGGTGCTAAGTCTTCTTTTAAGGAGGAGGGGAGTAGTGCCAAGCCTTACTTATTGTAAGGGGCATCTTCTTTCTCGCCTGATGACGTCCCTTCTTTGCGGTGTTGGTGTCACACACTTGTCTCTGTAAATATATACACATATATACACACATCCTATTATATATACATTATTACTTTTCTTCTGTAGAGTTTGGGCCGCTTTTCCGCTCTCGTGTCCTGTAGAACAAGTACAAGTACAACAAGTAAATTAATAGTTAAATGGTATTAGCAGGGGTGGGCTTTTCGTCCACTCCTTTGTCGCTGGTGGGGGCGGGGTTGGATTGGATCGTCTCTGTTATGGCTGTGTTGCCTTCGTCGTGTTGTATTTCTTCTCTCAATCCTCCCTCGCTTGGCTAAATCTGTAACATAGTAATAACATAATCTAGAACAAGGATGTAGGTAGTAAACAAGCATGTACATATATACAGGTGTTGTGGCGTGTGTGCATAATGTTAAGTGGTGCGGTGTAGTGAGTTGGTGTCAGCTTAAGAGCGGGAGAGGAATTCGAATGTTTCGATCTAACGTGACTGTTTAAGTTTTCCCTATAATTAAAATTCTTATTGCACACGTCGCACCTGAATTTCTCCATTCTAAGAATGCCGCGGAACTGGTTTGTCACCTCCAGTTACTAATTATAAGACACTAAATCGTTCTCTCTATCTACCGTAACTCACTCAACAATAATTCTCAACACTACACAAGAACGCCTCAGCGGGAAACTGTGCCTATAAAACCAGCTGTAGGAGCCAGTTCATGTGAAAAGACGCGCCAGATAGAATGCCAAAGTTCTCTCTATACACGATCACTCACCAATTCTCAACACTAAACAACAACGCTTCAGCGGGAAACTGTACCAATAAAACCAGCTTTAGGCACCAGTTCATGTGAAAATATGCGTCAGACAGAATGCTAAACGAAGCAGGACCGAACGTAGCCGAGCTACTCCGAGTGGCTGCACATTGCAAGCAGGACCGAATTTAGCCGAGTTGTTCCGAGTGGCTGCACATTGTCAGGCGCTAGACACAAGTCTACTAAACGTTTTCATTCCTCCTCTGAAAGGGGAGGCGGACCTCTTAGACGGTGACGCCGTCTCTCAGGCCGGGAGATTTGTTACGGTGAAGGAGATGTGCGGAGAAGGTGAGGGGTGGGCGGCCGTGGCCTATACTATGAGCTGTCCCGGCATTCGCCTTAGTGCAGGAGAATGGAAAACCACGGAAAACCATTCTCAGGACAGCCGACGGGTGGAGCCAGGCGTGAGGTGCGGCACTGTGCCCCAGGCCCGTTTCCCGAATGCAGAGGCGTAGAGCCACGGTAGAGCCGTGGCCAACTTTCCTCTGCTCGGTTGGCCGGTCAGAGTACAGAGCTGTTGGACCACGGGCAAGCCGTCAGTACAGCCCGTATTTAAAGCAAACTTGATGTGCAATGTCATGGGGTTGCTACTAGCGCCACGCTAATGCGATTTACTGGAAATTTGAATCAACGTCATCTTTTAGATGTATAAACACGCCAGCCAACTTTCGTTAACCTAGCACATCCCCTTCTTGGTGTTCGGATATCATTTCCGCCAGTGTAGTAGCGTCGCCCTGATGTAATCCCACACACTAGGATTATTTCCAAATATCAGTTAGTACGGTATATTATTTTCATTAACCCATGAACATTTTGAATAACGATGCCACTGTCGCACTAATCACATAAAAACTAACCCCATGGTACTACAGCCCTTGAAGGGCGTTGACATACCAAGCGACCGCTGCTCAGGACGAAGGCCTGAAGTTTACGAGGTTTCGAGGTGTCAGCACGACGAATCCTCTCGGCCGTTATTCTTGGCTTTCTAGACCGGGGCCGCTATCTCACCGTCAGATAGCTCCTCAATTCTAATAGCTGAGTGGACCTCGAACCATCCCTCAGACCCAGGTAAAAATCCCTGATTTGGCCCAAATCGAACCCGGGGCCTCCGAGTAAGAGACAGGCACGATACCCCTACACCACGTGGCCGGCAGTAATCACATATTCTTCCATTTTCAACAAACCTTGAATATTTCCCGATCATGATATCAACTAAAACTTTTAACTCATGCACATCCTCTTGTCTCGCCGCCATCTTCTTGCCACGGCTTGAACATAGAAAAATACACTGTAGACCAGGGCTTCTCAAACGCCCAAAACCTCCCGCGTGCAAAGTGAGGCGCAGAGATTCTGTGTACTGTGCATCGGTCCGACTCGGCTCTGTTCGGACCAGCGTTTTGTGTCGATGGGGGGGACTCGGATACGCTCGACTCAACTCGGCTTAGATTTAGTACGTTTACATGCATGATTCAGATCGATCTGAGTACACTTCCCGTATTGAAAACGCCATGTAAACGGGGACTCAATTCGGATTGAGTCTCAAGGTCGATACGGTAAAATCTGGGATCGTATCGTACTCAGTTCGAATTGAGTTCCATGTAAACGCGGATCGTACTGAGATCGTATTGAAACGACTGCGCACACAGTTCATGTTTGTTCTGACAAAATCATCATCATTAAAGTTCTGTCGAAATATAAGCCAGAAAATATATTTACCTGTATAAATGATCAGCAACTGCAATCATATAGCCCTGGCGATTAAGAAAATAACGATAACCTTCTGTTGGGGGTAAAATTGGAATGTGCGTTCTATCTATTGCACCAATTACATTTAGAATAGCACACATACTTTCAAAACTGAAAGTTATCTCCTGGGCTTCTACTTCATTTGGCGTTTTTAAATTCTAAGAGGTGATATCGATTTTACTACAATTCTGCATCGTCTGTATACGTCGATGTTGCCTGGAGGATTCAATACGATACTCAAATACTACATGTAAACGGGGGTCGTATTCAATACGGTAAGTGTACTCAAATCGATCTCAATCCCCATGTAAACGTACAAATTGTGGAGCGCTGCAGAGCAAGTGAGGAATGGGGAGACAGACGGTGAGACCGAGACAGGCGTAGGGAAGCGAGAGACAGCGCTATTGATCAAGATCGAGGAGTGGGGGGGTCTGCACTCTGGTTAACTTAGCGTAGTCGTTTTTTGCACCTTGCGCCGTGCAATGAACCGGTGCATGCACCCTGAGAGGCCCTGCTATTGACAATACTAGACTCTTTCGTATCCTCCCGTACTAACCTGAGAAACATATTGACAGTGGTGTACCTGGCGGCCCGACCTTTAGCATCAGGCGGAAAAATTGAAACTACAACATTTGCATGTTGAATTTGATAGAAATAATAGAAATAATCCGGCTGGATCGGGGATTTTAATCGCGTCTAATTCAGTATTCTGGCTCGGAGACTGGGTATTTGTGTTTGTTCCAACACGTTTCTCTTCATATTCAGACACCACACCGACAGAAACATGCAATAGTGATTATTAGACCTCCGATTTTTAGGTGCTTAAATGTTATTTTAGCTGCCTAAAATAGATTCTCAAATAGGTTCTAAAACATTTTAGGCCGCATCAGTTACGTATTTCAACGGGTACCATTTTAAAACCATGTTTATTTTGCTAAATTGATAATACCTCATCAGAGGGAATTACAAAACAAGTTTCACCTACCCCTTTACTGCAAACGTCGCAAAATTTCATTTTACCACCCGATGTGAAATGGAGAAGTTCCTGTAACCACTTTTAATTACGGACGACTTGAAATCTGACACTTTTGGGATACGTTGTAGTGTATAGTGCACTACTACACTCAGTTTCAAGGCCATCCTGCTAGGTGTGCTGGCAATTAATGTCTTGCGATATCGCGCAAAGTGGCACGGCTTCTCTATAGTGTACTTGACCATAGTAGCAACACCAGCCTAAATTTCATACCTCTTTTACGTTTCAGTTTCGTACAGTGTTCACGTCTGAAAATTCCTGCTAATACAAACTGCGTTCACCTTATTTACTTCAGTGAGGTATGATGGATTTGACTGTAAAGAACACCTCGCTTTCTCGGGCCTTCCTATAACTCACAGACATATAGATTTAGACTGGGAATGAGCAGCAGGATTCTGAAGCCAGAAACGTGCGGCCGCCGCCATCTTATGTCACTATACTACCCGATGTATTAATGTAAAATAGTAGCCTAAACGGGAATATCAGACAGGAGATAATTAAAATAATGAAAAGCACATCGAAATAATAACATTGATTAATTAGACCTGTTAGTTCCTTTATTTTACTGTTAAAGACAGAAACTCAGGTATATCAGTTTACAAATGCTTAAAAATCACCATCCTCTTAATACCGATCTATGGTCAAATCTGTTTCCATTCAACTTCATTACAGCATGATTCACACGTATTTTCAAGTTGTCCTCCAAGGACATGAAAACAGGGGTAAAAATACCCAACCTACTGAGGCCTATCAAGTGGGGAAACAGAAATATTACATGGCCTCGACAATACCAATTTGAAAGGAGGCGAAGCTGCACTCCTAATACATTTTGTTTAAAACCTAATCTGGCTCTAGGCCGCTAATGCAAGGGCTAATCCCATACTAAAGAGGTGACTTTAGAAAGAAACAATTTACATTACGTTAAGGAAGAATCGGTTGTGAAAAATAAGTTCACCTCAAAACAATATGAGTGGGAGCTCGAGAGGGTTAAGCACTCTCTATCCCAATATGTAGCTTTAAAAGAGAATAGATGCTAAGAGTCTTTACATTTTAGGGAAAAGTTACATGGTGGAAACGCTTCGGACCCGCCCCGAGAGTTAAACTGCTGAGCTAGCAAGAAAAGAAGTTATTAAACGGCCATTACCTTGTTGTTGAACTGCTGCCCGAAGAAAGAGGCGCTTCCCGCCCCCTGCTATGTACTTTACACTTTGAAAGTTGGTACTGAAGTGGCGCAGAGACCCGAAAATCAGCAGTTTATATACTCTCGTGGAAAGTTCGAGGCGTTTCAGGAATGAAAACACCCGCCCACAAACATTTTATTGGATAACCAAGAAAACCCCTACACAATATGAAGAAGAAACACATAATTGGTGGAAAATTAACTCAGGAAATTCGGGATTGGCTAAATTCAAAACAAGGGGAAAGAAAGGATTAATATTGCCAACTTAAACAATGACTGAAAGAAATTTAACAAAGAACAAACTTATGAATTCAAAACTTCTCCAAAAATATAGTTCTTTCACTTCGCACTAGGGTGCACCATTGTAGTTCTTCAGTAGTGTCCTCTAGAAGAGAATGTTCACACTTCTTACTACAGGAAAAACAAAAATACGTCGAAAACGACCCAGTTCAGAAACTTCAAAATTTCCAAGTAGTGACATCTTCTGAGAAACTTGAAAATTAATACCGTAGATAAAGTTCAGACTTCCTCCAGCAGAGGAGTTTCAATTGGCGCAAAGTTTGAATTAGCGGCGCGGAGGTGTACCACCCGGTACAATTATTATTATTATTATTATTATTAGGACCAATGCCGCAATCCATCGCAAGGGGGCTAACGCCAACAAATGTACACCGGAAGGAAGTGAATTAGGCATCCTGCAGTCGCTTAGGTGCGGCCAGTATCCAGTATTCGGGAGACAGTGGGTTCAAACCCCACCGTCGGCAGCCCTGGAGATGGTTTTGCGTGGTTTCCCATTTTGACGCCAGGCAAATGCTGGGGTTGTACCTTAATTAAGGCCACGGCCGCTTCCTTCCCATTCCTAGAACTTTCGTGCCCCATCGTCGCCATAAGACCTATCTGTGTCGGTGCGACCTACAACAAATAGCAAACAAAAAAAATTGGCATCTATCGTAAATTGAATTGCTTTGATAAGTAGGCAACAAGTATACATGAGCACAAGTACGCCACTTACCGGTGTATTGAACCTCCAATTCCTTCCATATTCTTTCTTAGTGAATAGGAGAAACTACACCCAAACACTACACGGGTATTGATCATTCTGCCACACAGTAGTTTTCCGAAAAATTAATATGAAATGCACACAAAAAACATAAAACAAAACTGCACGTAACACAGTAACATTCATATTTACAGTGAATTTGTAGTGACGTAAGATGGCAGCAGCCGCGAGTTTCCGGCTTCTATAGCACCAATGCTACGAGATATGGCGCTGTCGGTCTATTTACTATATGTCTCTGGTCTGTGCTATAACCACGACCCTAGTTACTTCACTCTCATTAGTGGTCAGTAGTGATGGGCAAAGGATACCCGTGTTCGAGCGGGATCGAGCCGATCTGATATGGGCCGAGGTTCCAGCCTGTTCGAAGCACAGTTCCGCTTCAGCCTCAGCACGAGCAACACGTATCACGAGAAAGTGTGTACAAATATGGAGCCGTACAGTGAAGTGGGGAAAGCCCGTTTGGTTTAAGTATTTTTGCGTATTATACGCGTAGGTAACTAAAGACATTACGGAACGATGATAGTTGAAAGGAAAAATACAATCGTCATCACATTCACAGAAAGAGATATTCCAAGACCAGCCCCCTATGAAATCCACGAGTGGATTTTTGAAAATTTGAAACTTGATGAAGCCGACATCGAAACATTACAGCTCAACGGAATTTCCCGACAAGTCTTCATTAAGTGCAGGAGGCAAGAGACAGTTGATCATCTTCTTAAGCACTATGCAGGTGAGCAATATTTTGTTCATAGCAATGGCTATCGTAGTAAAATAACTGTTGATTCGGCCGGCTTAGGGATTAAACTTGTGAGAGTTTTTAATCTCCCCACCGAAACATCTCATGGACACATTTCAGACGTTTTGCGTCAGTACGGGACTCTACTTTCAGTAAGTGATGAAACGTGGAGTTCCAATTTTCGATATAAGGTGCACAATGGTATACGTGCAGTGCGCATCATTCTTTAAAAAAAACATGTCCCATCCTACGTAGACATAGCGGGAAATAAGGCTTTAGTAAGTTAAGATAACCAACCATCAACCTGTGCCAGCTGCAGTAAGATAGGCCATTACCGTAGTGAGTGCCCAACGTGACGTTTACCAGTTCAAACACCTGCTACACCCGACAAGCCAATCTGGGCGACCTTGACTTCAGCCTTGGGGAAGCTACCGACGCAACGTATACCTCTCACAACAACACAACTCACCCCAGATTTTCCAGAGGTGGAACGCGATCAGCTGATATACCAGACTCACATGTAAACACACCGTCCGCACAACAGGCAGAAATTACCACAGAAGAGGAAGAGACACAAGTAGCCAAGCCAGCACACAACCACCTTGAGGAGACAACAGAACCTGTTTGCGATAGAAATTCCCCAGTGGAACAGTCGCTCAGCTCATCAACCTACCAGAATAATACCCAGTTAAACGATGTACCGGTACTATCAGAGCCACCCTCACAGCAACAGATACAACTTTGTGAACCTGTCAGCGAACAGTTCCCCACACCTACCAGTGACATGACTGGCTTAAAAATGACACCACCACACAGTCTGTGCAGACGCATTCCGCACAGTGCACAAACAAAGTAGGCGGTGACGAAGGTAGTTTAATGGAAATGGAAACCACCAATTCAAAATCACACCAAGCAGTTAGTCACAGGGATCCAAGATTAAAAAGACCGGTTGATGGGGAATGATAGGAAGGAAGTAATAAAATTAAGTAAATGTTTTTCGCAAACCTAATCTGAAGAATATTTACGTGCTGTTGGATAACGCCAAACGAGTATGGAAGCTGATAATGTATTTTTCTGTATCCGGGAGATAGTAGGTTCGAATCCCACTATCGGCAGCCCTGAAAATGGTTTTCCGTGGTTTCCCATTTTCACACCAGGCAAATGCTGGGGCTGTGCCTTAATTAAGGCCACGGCCGCTTCCTTCCAACTCCTAGGTCTTTCCTATCTCATCGTCGCCATAAGACCTATCTGTGTCGGTGCGACGTAAAATCCCTAGCAAAATGTATTTTTCTTGGTAATCTTAGCTGTAACGTCAGTAGTTAGCTGCTACGGTACTCTGAATGTGAACTGCCCCCGAAGTCAGAGCAAGCAGGTCTTGCTAAAAGAATTTATTAAAGATTATGATTTAGACGTAGTTTTCTTGCAAGAGGTTAACGTCACGAACTTAGCTTTCCTTGGATCCCAACACAGTTATATAATCAATGCCGGAGAAAATTTAAAACGAACTGCCATAGTCTATAGAGCAGGGATAACTATCAAACTCAGTGAATGTCACACGATTGGAAGAATTTCATCCATACTTACCGAAGATAATACACTGATGATTAATATATATCTACACTCAGGAACACACAGACGCCAAGAACGGGAAGATTTCATTCAGAAGGAACTGCCTTATTTTCTGCGTCACAATTATGATAACATTATTCTCGGAGGTAATTTCAACTGTGTATTAAATGCAAAAGATCAGACAGGTGAATTCCATCCCTCCCTGGCATTAGGTAGAGTATATCGCGAACTTAGGCTTTGTGATGTGTGGGAAGTTATTCATGGTAACAGAGTCGAATATACGTTCTTCCGAGGTACGGCTGCTTCACGTATCGACCGATGTTATGTAAATAAAGAATCAGAGAATGATATCCGAGCAGTAACTGTTAATGTTGCACCATTCACCTATCATCATGCAGTCGTGATGAAGACTGCGGGGCATAGACCGGCGGCACAGATGGGAAGGGGTTACTGGAAAATAAACAGCTCCTTACTGTCTGACGACGACATACAACATGAATTTTCACTCCTGTGGAATGATCTGGAAACTAGAGTGCGAAGAGGTGGACAACTTTCGATCAAATCTTGGCTATACAAGTTTAAGCCGGCTATTCAGAGCTTTTTCAAACGAAAGGGAGTAGAAAAGGCCATCAACAGACGCCGTACGTTGCATTCTTATTACGTGATTCTTCACGATCTTGTCACCCGTCAGCAAGTCGGGAATGACGTATCCAATCATTTGACCGCTGTAAAACGCCGAATCAACTCAATTCAGGAAACTATTCTACGAGGAGCAATCATTCGCACCCGTGCAACATCAGTCATACATGAAGAGAAAGCACAGTTGTACCACCTTGCCTCCGAAAAGAATAACGCGAAAAATAAATACATTCACTCGTTAATTACAGATGACAATAGGATTCTTACCACTACAAGAGACTGCATTACTGAAGCCGTAAATTCCTTCCAAAGAACATGTAGTGAAGGTGAGATATCGATACCCGACCAAAACAAAATACTATCTTACTTAGATCAACGTTTTCCTGAGGAAGGAAAACAACAGCTGACCCGTGCGATCACCGAGGAGGAAGTTCTAAATGCCCTGCGCACTGCAAGTGACAGATCAGCTTCTGGCCCAGACGGTCTCAGCTTCACCTTCTACAAAAAGTACTGGCCTGTCATTAAAGATACGCTCGTAGAATTGATGAACATTCTATTAAACAACTGCGAAGAATCAACTGGATTCAGCGAAGGCATAATCATTCTTATTCCAAAAGTGTCAATACCCCGAACTTTATCAGACTATCGTCCTATAACCTTACTAAATGCAGACTACAAATTATTTATGAAAGTTCTCGCCGAACAAGAAAATCACTTTTAATCTCCAAGCAATTAGAGATGCTATATTATTATGTGAACACTACCCCCACAATGACGCAGCAATACTTAATCTTGACTTTGAAAAGGCTTTTGATCGAGTTCACCATGGTTATTTGTTTACGATTCTCGATACGTTTGGTATTCCACAATCAACATGTAGTATCATTAGAACTCTATACACTCATGCTCATTCCAGAATACTCCTCAATGGCCATTTCTCCAAACCTATTCCAATACGAAATTCAGTGCGACAAGGATGTCCTCTATCTATGATCCTCTTCGCCTTAAGTGTAGAACCCTTCATTCGAGCTGTCCATCACCTCCTAAAGGATGTACCAAATCCGCACAAGATGTTTACCGTCCGAGCGTATGCTGACGGCGTAACACTTTTATTACGGAACCGAGCCCAAGCGGATCAACTGATTGGAATAATATCTGTGTACGAAAGAGCCGCCAACGCGAAAGTGAATTATCAGAAATCTGTCTTGTTACCTCTCGGTACCTGGCCAAACCACATCACAATTGCTGGAATCCCTGTCAAGGATGAAATGACAATTCTCGGTTTGAAATTTACAGGCAAATTTCAGGAGACAGTCGAAAAGAATTGGACTGCAGTCATCAACACTGTCCGGAACACAATGACAAAGCATCTCAGCAGAAATCTTAATCTAATACAGAAAGTATGGCACATTAACTCATTCGCTCTGTCCAAGATATGGTACGCGGCTCAGGTCCTCCCCATTTCAGAGAAACATGCGCAAAGATTGGAACTTGGAATGAGTTATTATCTATGGAGAGGATACATCCATCGCATATCAAGAAATCAGCTCAGAAGGCCAGTTAACCAAGGGGGCCTAGGCCTCATCGCCGTCTCCGCTAAATGCCAGGCTCTGCTTCTGAGATTAATTCTAATGGCAAAGAACGGACTCGGAGGTATTCATGATATGCATTTTTGGACATCACCTCAGACTGGAAGCTAACGAGTACTGCGTGATATTGAATCTTTCTATTCTCATGTGAATCAACAGTGCATTCCACCCACGCAAATCATCTACCGTCGTCTTTTAAGCCGCCATTTGTTACCCCACAGATCATGGAAAAATTCCCCAACAGAAATTGGAAAAATATCTGGAAGCAGTTCACAACACAAGAGATCCCAACAGACTGGAAAAGTTCAGCATACATAGCCATCCAAGATGCCATACCAACCGAGGAGAAAAAATTTCGCCACAACTTGGTCCAGTCACCCTTGTGTCAAAAATGTGAGATTCCAACT
Source organism: Anabrus simplex (assembly GCF_040414725.1). Lineage (NCBI taxonomy): Eukaryota > Metazoa > Arthropoda > Insecta > Orthoptera > Tettigoniidae > Anabrus > Anabrus simplex. The sequence goes on along the minus strand of NC_090266.1, from coordinate 175,243,474 downwards.
ATTGACACACAACTCCACAGACTAACACGATGTGATGGTATGATGGCCGTTTGGCGATGGACACTGACTCTGGTGCAGCAGTTAACATCTTCCAATAACCCTAACGATATATATCGTATCTTGTTAGCTTTGGACATACCCAACAGGAACAACAAGTTTGCCCTAGTATGGCTAGCAATGGGCTTTCTTCATTATGCGCAGACCAACGAGAAATGCTCTGTACAATGTTTTAGGCAGTTTCTCAAGACAGCAAGACAAAAACTGAGAGTGTATAGTGCTTCTGGAGGGCAGGAAAAATTCTATGAACTTTATGTTCTTACCTTGTGATGATACAGCTTGTGTAAATACTACTTTGTTTCTGTATGCATTCATTTGTTTCTCTATTCAAAAATTTAAATTAACGATGTAATTGTATAGCGTATTGGTCACTGACGAAAGTGAATCGCCTCTCTGTTCCTCATTTTAAAAGTGTTGGATCACGTGTGTCAATTATTTTAAAAAATACGAGATATCTTAATGGTCGTGTATCTCTGAAGATTTGTTTGTTTGTTGATTTTGTATTTGATGTTTACCTGCAACAGTATGTCTAGTTTAAGCAGCACTGTAATTAATTATGTATCCTTTTCTTTGCTCTAGAAAACAAATTAATTATTTGAAAAAAAAAAAAAAAAAGCAAAAAAAGCAAGCTCGAGCCATGAAGTGACCGAAGGCGAAGTCTGACTCGGGCTAGGGGCGAACGTGCAGATAAGCAAATAACATATGAAGTCGAGTTGGCCGTGCGCGTAGGGGCACGTGGCTGTGAGCTTGCATCCGGGAGATAGTAGGTTCGAATCCCACTATCGGCAGCCCTGAAGATGGTTTTCCGTGGTTTCCCATTTTCACACCAGGCAAATGCTGGGGCTGTACCTTAATTAAGGCCACGGCCGCTTCCTTCCAACTCCTAGGCCTTTCCTATCCCATCGTCGCCATAAGACCTACCTGTGTCGGTGTGACGTAAAGCCCATAGCAAAAAAAAACATATGAAGTGAAGCACCGTTCACGCAGGTGTATGTATGATATTGATAACAAAGGTGCGTGCTATAATATATTACTACCTTCAGTCATTGACGTCGGTATATCTTATGGGGAATAAATATTGCCCATAAAATTAGAAGGCTTAGATTATGATAATATGCCATGAAAATGACAAAGCATATATCCGTTATATTCCCCGCGTATTACCGGAAGTATTTCCTCCCAAGGCAGTACTTGTGTATCTTGTAACAACCGCACGTTTGATGCAAAATTGTGACTACTGTAATATTATTCTTAACAATGTCATGCTTTATGCGGCTAAGACAGCTGTGTAACGCGGCAGGCGAGGTTCTGTTTCTGTCCTGAATGTTGGAGAGTTAGAATCCACTCCTTGGGAGAGAATTACCCTTTTTGTTCGTATAGAAGAATTTGAGTAAGAAAGGATTGGCATCTCATCAATCGTGAACACTAATGGATTTATAAATATTAATATAGAGCAATGTTAATGACTAATTGCGTGAAATATATATGAAGATCAAAAGTGACTCGAGATTTCAAGCTGTATCCTTTACCAAACTTCAGGTCAATCGGTCCAGTAGTTTTCGAGCCCACCTGGAACAAACAAAACTGGCACCATCTCATGGTGTTAAAAATTCCGACCCTGCCAGGAATGAAACCCAGGACCCCTGTGACCAAAGAACAACACGCTACCCATTTAACCATGGAGCCGAGCTGAAGAGAAAGTATCATACATTTTTAGTCTTATAACCATTCAAATATGTAATTCTTTCGACACGTGTAATCGTTTCCTTTTTCTGCATTTATTATACGGCCCAAGCAACACATTTTTGTAGACAATTGTTTTATTCTAATGGATGCATTTGTAACGAAACATCGCACAAACACAAATTTTGACTGTCTCCAATATACAGATATGGGTCGGAAAATATTATGAAAAAAAGACGCGGAAGTAACCGTAAACAGAGGACGAACCCGTACTGTCCAGCATAATACTCTTACACATCCTTCTCAAATTTTCTAGGAGTTAGTAAGAGCACTGCGCTAGGTTGCGGCGCACACAAAAGCTCGAGCAAAGCTCGAACTTGTTCGAACACTGACGTCATTTGTTTCGAGCAGCTCGAGCCGAGCTAGAGTACATCACTAGTTGTTCACTCTCGGAATGCCAAGGCATCCCTTATTCCTTACTCCCTGTCTTCGTCGCGTTCCGACGTTCTTTTAATCGAAAATGATAGCCAATTTTTGGGAGTAACATTTCGTCTCTTAAACGAGAGGAAATACGGAATCCAAAATAATGCACCTAAATATGATAATCTATATATGTAAAATAACTTGTCCTGACTGACTGACTGACTGACTGACTAACTGACTGACTGACTGACTGACTGACTAATTCATCATCGCCGAGCCAAAACTACTGGACATAAATAAAATGAAATTTTGAGGATACATTTATAGTACAATGTAGGTGCTCGCTAAGGGGGGACCGAGCTCGATAGCTGCAGTCGCTTAAGTGCGGTCAGTATCCAGTAATCGGGAGATCGTGGGTTCGAGCCCCACTGTCGGCAGCCCTGAAGATGGTTTTCCGTGGTTTCCCATTTTCACACCAGGCAAATGCCGGGGCTGTACCTTAATTAAGGCCACGGCCGCTTCCTTCCACTTCCTAGGCCTTTCCTATCCCATCGTCGCCATAAGACGTATCTGTGTCGGCGCGACGTAAAACAAATAGCAAAAAAAAAAAAATAGCTAAGGGAGGATTTTTGGATATTCCGTCGCTAAAGGGGTGAAATGTTAAAATGAGTGTATCTATATCTCAAAATATTATACGTTTACAGATGTAAAATGGGTATGTAAAATCTCCTTTAAAAATAAGGAAACACGTATTTTTTTGTTTTCGCAAAATCCCAACAGGAGGAGTGAAAAGGGGTGAAAAGTGTTGGATGCCTTTAATTAGGATACTTATATCTTACAAACTGAAGATATTACAGACCTGAAAATTGGTATTTGGGATCTCCTTTGAAAATAAAGAAACGCGTATTTTTGTTTTTGGAAAATACAAATAATGGGAGGGTAAAATGGGGGGGGGGTTGATCTTTAAAATGAATGTATCTACATCTCAAAACTTTAAGAGATTACAGGTGTAAAAATTGGTATTTAGAATCTCCTTTAAAAATAAAGAAACACGTATTTTTTGTTTTCGGAAAATCCCAACAGGAGGGGTCAAAATGGGTGAAGAAAAGGGTGAATGCCTTTAACGAGGACACTTATATCTCAGAAACTGAAGACATTACAGACCCGAATATTGGTATTTTGGATCTCCCTTCAAATATTTAAACATGTACTTTTTTGGTAAATCCAATTATTGGGGGGGCGAAAAGGGGGTCGATTTATAAAATGAGGCTTTTAAAGTTTACGGATGTAAGAAATGGTATTTAGAATCTCCTTAAAAAACAAAGAAACACGTATTTTTAGTTTTCGGAAAATTCTAATAGGAAAGGTGAAAAAGGGTGAAAAAGGGGTTCAATGCCCTTAATGAGGATACTTATATCTCAGAAACTGAAGATATTACGGACCTGAAAATTGGTATTTGGGATGTCCTTTAAAAATAAAGAAACACGAATTTTTTGTTTTTGGAAAATCCAATTAATGGAGGGTGAAAAGGGGGGTGAATTTTAAAAATGAGTGTATCTATATCCCAAAACTTTCAAAGTTTACAGATGTAAAAATTGGTCTTTAGAATCCCCTTTGAAAATAAAGAAACACATATTTTTCGTTTTTGGAAAATCCCAATAGGAGGGGTGAAAAAAGGTGAAAAAGGGCCGAATGCCAAAATGACGATACTTATATCTCACAAACAGAAGACATTACTGAACTAAAAATGGGTATTTCGGGATCTCCTTTAAAATTAAAGAAACACGTATTTTTTGTTTTCGTAAAATTCCATTAGGAGGGATGAAAAAGGTGAAAAGGTAGTTGAATGCCTTAATTGAGGATACTTATATCTCAGAAACAGAACATATAGCAGACCTGAAAATTAGTATTTAGAAACTCCTTATAAAATGAGGAAACGCGTATTTTTTGTTTTTGGAAAATCAAATTAATAGGAGTTAAAGAGGAGTGACAAATTGGGGTGGATTTTTAGAAAATCTATATCTATAGTATATCTCAGAAACGTAAAATGTTACAGACGTAAAAATTGGTATTTGGAATTTTCTGTAAAAGTAAAGAAACATAGGTGATTTGTTTTTGGAAACTCCACTTAAGGGGAACTAAAAAGGGGGGTGAAATTTTAAAATGAGCATTTCAACAGTATATCTCAAAAACGTAGCATGTTACCCAAGTAAAAAATAGTATTTTTATACCTATTAAAATAAAGAAACTTGAATTTTTATTTTCTGAAAAACTACTTGGTTAGACGGGTAAAAGGGGGTTGCATTATTCAATCAATCAGTCAATGCTGATCTGCATTTAGGGCAGTCGCCCAGGTGGCAGATTCTCTATCTGTTGTTTTCCTAGCCTTTTCCTCAATGATTTCAAAGAAATCGGAAATTTTTGTACGTCTCCCTTAGTAAGTTATTCCAATCCCTAACTCCCCTCCTTATCAAAGAATATTTGCCCCAGTTTGTCCTCTTGAATTCCAACTTTATCTTCATATTGTGATCTTTCCTACTTTTATAAACGCCATTCAAACTTATTCGTCTACTAATGTCATTCAACGCCATCTCTCCGCTGACAGCTCGGAACATACCACTTAGTCGAGCAGCTCTTCTTCTTTCTCTCAATTCTTCCCAACCCAAACTTTGAAACATTTTTGTAACGCTACTCTTTTGTTGGAAATCACCCAGAACAAATCGAGCTGCTTTTCTTTGGATTTTTTCCAGTTCTTGAATCAGGTAATCCTGGTGAGGGTCCCATACACTGGAACCATACTCTAGTTGGAGTCTTACCAGAGACTTATATGCCCTCTCCTTTACATCCTTACTACAACCCTAAACACCCTCATAACCATGTGCAGAGATCTGTACCCATTATTTACAATCCCATTTATGTGATTACACCAATGAAGATCTTTCCTTATATTAACACCTAGATACTTACAATGATCCCCAAAAGGAACTTTCACCCCATCAACGCAGTAATTAAAACTGAGAGGACTTTTCCTATTTGTGAAACTCACAACCTGACTTTTAACCCCGTTTATCAACATACCATTGCCTGCTGTCCATCTCACATCATTTTCGAGGTCACGTTGCAGTTGCTCACAATCTTGTAACTTATTTATCATTCTATAGAGAATAACATTATCCGCAAAAAGCCTTACCTCCGATTCCACTCCTTTACTCATATCATTTATATATATAAGAAAACATAAAAGGCCGGGCTGCGTGGCTCAGACGGTTGAGGCGCTGGCTTTCTGACCCCAACTTGGCAGCTTCGATCCTGGCTCAGTCCGGTGGTATTTGAAGGTGCTCAAATACGTCAGCCTCGTGTCGGTAGATTTACTGGCACGTAAATGAACTCCTGTGGGACTAAATTCCGGCACCTCGGCGTCTCCGAAGACCGTAAAGGTAGTTAGTGGGACGTAAAGCAAATAACATTAAAACATAGAGGTCCGATAATATTGCTTTGAGGAATTCCCCTCTTAATTATTACAGGGTCAGATAGAGCTTCACCTACTCTAATTCTCTGAGATCTATTTTCTAGAAATATAGCAACCCATTCAAGTCACTCTTTTGTCTAGTCCAATTGCACTCATTTTTGCCAGTAGTCTCCCATGATCCACCCTATCAAATGCTTTAGACAGGTCAACCGCGATACAGTCCATTTGACCTCCAGAATCCAAGATATCTGCTATATCTTGCTGGAATCCTACGAGTTGAGATTCAGTGGAATAACCTTTCCTAAAACCGAATTGCCTTCTATCGAACCAGTTATTAATTTCACAAACATGTCTAATATAATCAGAAAGAATGCCTTCCCAAAGCTTACATACAATGCATGTCGAACTGACTGGCCTGTAATTTTCAGCTTTATGTCTATCACCCTTTCCCTTATACACAGGGGCTACTATAGCAACTCTCCATTCATCTGGTATAGCTCCTCCGACCAAACAATAATCAAATAAGTACTTCAGATATGGTACTATATCCCAACCCATTGTCTTTAGTAGATCTCCAGAAATCTGATCAATTCCAGCCGCTTTTCTAGTTTTCAACTTTTGTAACTTATTGTAAATGTCATTGTTATCATATGTAAATGTTATTACTTCTTTGGCCTTAGTCTCCTCCTCTATCTCGACATTATCCTTGAAACCAACAATCTTTACATACTGCTGACTGAATACTTCTGCCTTTTGAAGATCCTCACATACACATTCCCCTTGTTCATTAATTCTTCCTGGAATATCCTTCTTGGAACCTGTTTCTGCCTTAAAATACCTATACATACCCTTCCATTTTTTACTAAAATTTGTATGACTGCCAATTATGCTTGCCATCATGTTATCCTTAGCTGTCTTCTTTGCTAGATTCAATTTTCTAGTAAGTTCCTTCAATTTCTCCTTACTTCCACAGCCATTTCTAAATCTATTTATTTCCAGTCTGCACCTCCTTCTTAGTCTCTTTATTTCTCTATGATAATAAGGTGGGTCTTTAGCATTCCTTACCACCCTTAAAGGTACAAACCTGTTTTCGCATTCCTCAATAATTTATTTAAACCCATCCCAGAGTCTGTTTACATTTTTATTTACCGTTTTGCACCGATGACAGTTACTTTTTAGAAACTGCCTCATGCCTGCTTTATCAGCCATATGGTACTGCCTAATAGTCCTACTTTTAAGACCTTCCTTTCTATCACATTTATTTTTAACTACGACAAAAACAGCTTCATGATCACTAATACCATCTACTAATTCAGTTTCCCTATAGAGCTCATCTGGTTTTATCAGCACCACATCCAGGATATTTTTCCCTCTGGTTGGTTCCATCACTTTCTGAAACAGCTGTCCTTCCCATATTAACTTATTTGCCATTTGTTGGTCATGCTTCCTGTCGTTCGCATTTCCTTCCCAATTGATATCTGGCAAATTCAGATTTCCCGCTACAAACAAATTTCTTTCCATGTCGTTTCCCACATAGCCGACTATCTTATCAAAAAATTCCGAATCCGCGTCAGTGCTACCCTTTTCCGATCTGTACACTCCAAATATATCAAGTTGCCTATTAGCTTTAGAAATGAGCCTTACACCTAGAATTTCATGTGTCTCATCTTTAACTTTTTCGTAGCTTACAAATTCTTCTTTCACCAGAATGAACACTCCCCCTCCCACCATTCCTATCCTATCTCTACGATACACACTCCAGTGCCGTGAGAAAATTTCTGCATCCATTATACCATTTCTCAGCAATGATTCAACTCCTAATACAGTATCCGGTAAATATATATATCTATTAAATTACTTAATTCTATACCTTTCTTTACAATACTTCTACAGTTCAACACTAACAATTTTATGTCATCCCTACTTGATTTCCAGTTCCCTGTTCCCTTATCACCGCTCCCTAGGCCTTCCCGTTTCCCTGAATGTACCTCCCTATTACCCTTCCAAACAAGTTTCCTAACTTATACGTACCAGTGCGGTTTAAATGAAGGCCATCCTTTTTAATTGGGATACTGATATCTTAAAAGCTGAAGATGTTACAGACGCGAAATTTAGTATTTGGAATCACCTTTAAAAATGAAGAAATACGTATTTGTAGTTTTTGGAAATCCACCTAGGGGGGGAATTGAAAAATTAGTTGAATTATTTGTATGATGATACTATTATCTCAAATACGAAAGATTTTGCAGACGTGAAAATTAGTATTTGGAATCTGATGTAAAATTAAAGAAACACGTATTCTTCGAAACTCCAATGATGGCGAGGGGGGAGGTGAAAGAATTGAAAAATTAATTGAATTAATTGTTTGAGGATACTGACACCTAATAAAAACTAAAGTTGTTACAGACGTGAAAATTGGTTTTGGATCTCCTTTAAGAAAAAAGCGTTTTGTGGGAAAAATCATCTTGCGGGCAGGGGTGAAAAGGAGTTTAATTACTTTTATGAGGACACATTTCTCAAAAACTGAAGATGTTATATTCGTGATAATTGTTATTTAGAAGAACCTTTACTATTAAAGAAACGAGTATTTCTTGCCGGAAAATTCACTTAGGGTGGAGGGGAGTGTGAAAGGAAGTGAAAAAGTGAATTCTTTTTATGGGAATACTTATATCTCAGAACTGAAGGTAACAGACGTGAATATTGGTATTTGGAAACTCCTTTAAACATAAAGAAACACACCTTCTTTTTGGGGGGAAGGGAATCAACTTAACGGAGGTTTAGCGGATCAAATATCCATAAACCAATGTTTGTAAAACAAAGAGTTACATTTATCTTTGTGTCACCCCAACAAAATACGGTAAAATACATATTAATAATACCACTAAACAAAATATGCACAATTCCATATGTGAAAGAGCAGTTGAGACCAATTGATTTTACTGTTCATAATGTAGTTATTCTGATCATAAACTGATCATTTTTAATCTTTCCCGGGTTCGTTTTCAAGAGCCATATTTTCCTTTGGAGAACATAAAATTAGATTACAGTAGATTTTCCTGGCATATAAATAAAAATTTCAAAACACTCGAAATAAACAATAGGAATGACATTGACCGTGCAATTGTTCACCTCTATAATAAGGTCATTAATGCACGCATGTATGTCATTCGTGTCGCCAGAAATCTGGCGCTCTTGACTACGCGCGACACTGGTGCTGGTCACATTCTTAGCAATGACATTGGCAGCAGATGTAATTTACCGCCAAGTAGCGGTCTTGCATCTTGCTGTGGGATACAGAACATCAATAATAATAATAATAATAATAATAATAATAATAATAATAATAATAATAATAATAATAATAATAATAATAATAATTGTACCGGGCGGTACACCTCCACGCCGCTAATTTAAAATGTGCGCCAATTGAAACTCCTCTGCTGGAGGAAGTCTGAACTTTATTGACGGTATTAATTTTCAAATTTCTCAGAAGATGTCACTACGTGGAAAATTTGGAGTTTTTGAACTGTGTCATTTTCGACGTATTTGTGTTTTGCTTGTAGAAAGAAGTGTGAACTTTCTCTTCTAGAGGACACTACTGAAGATCAACAATAGTGCACCCTAGTGCGGAGTGAAAGAACTTTTTTTTTGGAGAAATTTTTATTTCAAAAGTTTGTTTCTTGTTAAATTTCTTTCTGTTATTGTTTAAGTTGGCTGTATACCCCTCTCTTTCCCCTTGTTTTGTATTTAGCCAATCCCGAATTTCTTTTATTAATTTCTGACCAATCGGATGTATCTTCCCCCAACTTGAATATGTTGCTGTATCCTACCCAATAAAGTTTTTGTGGGAGGGTGTTCTCATTCCCCTAACGCCTCGAACTTTCCGCGAGAGGATATAAACTGCTGATTTTAGGGTCTCCGGGCCACTTCTGTTCCATCTTTCAGTGTGTAAAGTACATAGCAGGGGGCGGGAAGCGCCTCTTTCTTCGGCGACAGTCAACAACCAGGTAATGGCCGACTAATTACTTCTTTTCTTGCTTGCTCAGCAGTTTAACTCTCGGAGCGGGTCCGAAGTTTTTCCATTATGTAACCTTCCTTAAAATGTAAAGAAACTTGTATCTATTCTATCTTTTAAACTACATATTGGGATAGAGAGTGCTTACCCCTCTCGAGCTCCCACTCATATTGTTTTGAGGTGAACTTATATTTTTCTCAACCTATTCTTCTTCGACTTAATGTAAATTGTTTCCTTCTTAAGTCACCTCTTTAGTATGGGATTAGCCCTTGTATTAACGGCCTAGTGCCAAGTAGGTTTTAAACAAAGCGTATTAGGAGCGCAAGTTCGCCTCCTCTCAAATTGTTATTTTAGAGGTCAAGTAATTAATCTTTTCTCACTTAGTAGACCTCAGTAGGTTGGGTATTTTACCCCTGTGTCTATGTCCAGAGAGGACAACTTGAAGGTGGAGTTTGGTGTGGCCTTTGAGAGGCTTAAAGTTGAGAGCGAGTGGCTCTTTCTTGAAAATTAAGTGTTGTATGCCTCGAGGAGGCTTTTCTGTGTAATTTGGAGCAAGTGCTCTGGAACATGAACGGGGTTTTTCGGCCCCTCTGGTAAAAATTATTTTGGAGTAAAGTCGGGCTAATTGCTCAAGTATTGTGAATTTGGGGCTCGAAGCCCAAATCCTGTAAATCCTGTAATTGGAACTGTTGTTGCCTTGCTACTCTGTACCTGCCGTAATTGTTATTCTTAATTTTGAAAAGAAAATATAACCTTGTTAAATTTTAAATTAATTTTACTTTCGTAGCTTGAGACCTGTTCACCACCCCGCACCTTCTTTCACCTCTACCTACCACCAAAACACGGTAACAATTGGTAGCAGAGCGTGGTTGAATGGGTCTCAATTTAGCCCCTTTTGACGGCTAAACTTTGCTTTGATTCAAACTCTAACAATTTTCTCAGTTGCTGGAATCTTCTGATTTTTTCAAAATTGTTCTGTCATCATGCCCGGCCCTCGCGATGTTCTCCATCTTAACTATTTGCGCAAGGAGGAGTTGATCTATGAATTGACTATTAGAAATGTGCAATCTGGAGGCACGGTTGCGGTAGACACAAACAAGCTTAGAGAGTCCCTTGATTTGCCCATTTCCATCCCCACCTTGGGAGAGAAAGAAATTGACGACTCTCTTTCCACGATCGTCGAGAATATTACTGGGCTAGCGTCTGTAGTTAGTTTTTTTTGATGAAAATGATCCTTCTCCTAATCAAATTAAGCGTGTGCAAGCCAGGCTTTTTCATTTTTCAAATAGAGTTAACGATCTGCTGTCTCTAAAGTTGAATGACGTTCAGAAGAAGGAAGCTAGTACGCTGCTTGAAAATATTTCTGAGTTATCTAGCAAGGTCACTCAATTGTTAACTGGGGAAGTTCCTCCCAAAATTGATCAACCCACCACGATGAATGCAGGTTCCGAGGAAGAGCCTCCTAAGGGAGAAGTTAATAGGATAACCGTTGCTGCTCAAACTATCTCTGCCCCATTGGACAACGAGTCTGGACGCCGTGCATCGTTGAATAATATACGTTCGGAATTAAATTCCTTGCCACTGAAACCTTTACCTACTATGTCACCCGGGTTCAGCAGTTTGCCTCATCCATTGGCAATGTTGCTCAGAGGTATCTCTAAGTTTTCCGTTAATACCACTAGTGAAGTAATTTCCTTTTTAAGATTTTTAGTCGAATTTCAGGATCATGCCCTTGTGTTTTCTCTTTCTCCATGTCAAATTTTGCAAATTATCTATCCCTATGCAATTGGTATTCTCTCTGATAAAATAGTAAGAGCCATTGCCGAGCAATCACCTATTGAGGATTTCCACGCCCACTTGCTAGCTAACTTCATCCCGGCTAGGGCCAGGTCCTCCCTTATTCAGAAGTACTATTATCGTGTACAGCGTTTGGATGAAAACTTGGCAGACTTTATCCAAGATATTAAATTCTATACTAGGGTGTTTGCTCTTCATTTTCCTGAAGACCAGATTGTACAGGCTATTGTAGAAGGAATTTCACCACCTTATAGGTCATATTTGTGTTTCGCGGCGTGCCCGCAAACTTTCTCCGAACTTGAAGCGTTGGCCGTCTCAGCGGAAGGAGTGAGATACGCCGATTCCTTGCGTGTCGCGAAAGAACCCCCGCCTTCTTTTAGTAATACTCGGCCTCCACCTCGCCGATCAGTCACACCTCGTAAATGTTATGCTTGCGGGTCGCCTGACCATCTTCGGAATAAGTGTCCACTGATCAAGTTTAGTAGGGCAAATAATGGAGCTGGTTCATCACAAGGCTGTTTTAAATGTGGGGCTGTCTCACATATCGCCAAGAATTGCCCAAACTCAAATAGCACCCCCTCCTGCTCAACTTCTGGTGCAAATTCCACCAATGCCAATAATAAAATGTGACTAGCGGCTTCGGCTGAGTCGACTAATCCCTCTTCCCGAGGCTCAGCCCCTGGTAAACAGGTCGAAAATTCAGGGAATGTTCTATCTTCAAATTCATCTTTCGAATGCCCCAAAGAATGTCTTAGGATTGCGGCGGATACCCCCGCACCTGTTCCTTTTCTTAAGATTGAGTTAAATAACGAGCCTATAACAGCTCTATTAGATTCAGGCAGTGTTTGTTCAATTATTTCGGACCAATGGTATTCAAAATTGAAGTCTGTTTGTAAATTACCTGACTATGGCTCATCTACTGTTCAATATGTTTCGGCTAATTCATCTCCATTAGAAATTTTAGGTTCTGTACAGGTCAAAATTCGTATTTTTAAATTCACATGGAAAACCAAACTGTTTGTGGCTAAGCACTTGTCTTGCCCCATCATACTGGGAGCGGACTTCATTTCTCGCACTGGTCTTGTGCTCGATCTTCAGAGTAAGTCGTGCACGTTCAAATTTGCGTCCAATTGTAAAATTCCCTTGCTAAAGTGTAATTCTGTATCATGTTCATCTATTTCGCCTACCCAGGATGAGATGTTGTTAGACCTTAGACATCTACCTGAGGAGCAGGCTGATAGGATTCGTAAATTATGTCAGTCATTTCCAGAGGTGTTCTCGGATACTCTTGGTGTTACTGACCTTATTGAATACAAAATTGAGGTCACGGATTCGATTCCCGTCCGTTTTCCACCTTATAGGCTATCTCCACCTAAAATGAAGGCTCTGAAAGAAATCATCGATCAGATGTTGAAGGATGGTATTATTAGGCCCTCTAAGTCGGCGTATTCTTCGCCTATTTTTCTAGTCCCAAAACCCCAAGGGGGCTTCAGGCCTGTCATTGATTATAGGGCTCTCAATCGGAAGGTGGTGTTACAATCCGTGCCCCTTCCTGACCTTCATTCTTGTTTTTCATGGTTTCGTAAGGCCAAGTTCTTTACTATCTTGGACTTGAATCAGGCCTATAATCAAATTCCCCTTGCCGAAGAGTCTAAACATCTTACAGCGTTTGCCACGGACTGGAATTTATACGAATACAACCGCGTGCCTTTCGGGCTCCCCACGGGAGCAGCTGTACTCACTAGGCTACTAGATAGGGTCTTCTCCGACATCAAATTTGAGTACTTATATCACTACTTGGATGATGTCGTCGTATTTTCAGAGACTTTTGAAGAACATCTAGATCATCTGCGAGAAGTTCTCGATCGCCTTCGTAAGGCTGGGTTAACTGTCAAGTTGTCCAAGGTTGCCTTTGCTAAGCCCTCTATGTCGTTCCTAGGGCATATTGTGTCACCTGATGGTGTAGCGGTCGATCATTCTAGAACACAGGCCATCCGTGATTTTAAACCTCCCAATGACATTAAAGGTATCGCCAGGTTCATTGGTATGGTGAATTTCTTCAGGAAGTTCATTCCTAACTTTGCTAATAGAGCGGCGCCCTTGAACCTTCTTCGTAGGAAAGGCATCAAATTCGAGTGGGGACCTTCTCAACAAGCCGCTTTTGTAGATCTTAAATTAGCTCTATGTAATGCCCCTGTACTTGCTATGCCTGATTTCTCGAAGAAATTCATCGTCCAAACCGACGCGTCGTCGTCAGCAGTAGCTGCAGTCCTTCTTCAAGAGACTGAACTAGGGAGGCGACCCATCGCCTATGCATCGAGGACTCTATCGGCTCAAGAAGCCAAGTATTCTATCTATGAGCTCGAAGGGTTGGCAGTCTTATTTGCCTTAGAGAAGTTCCCTCTCTATCTGGAACATGTCAAATTCGACCTGGAGACAGATAATCAAGCCTTAAGCTGGGTCTTAGGTAGGCCGCGTCGTACTGGTCGTATAGCCCGTTGGGCCATCCGTATTTCTGCCTTCCAATTCGATGTCCGGCATATCAGAGGTACCGAAAATGTTGTCGCTGATGGACTCAGCCGTATGTTTTCCAACGACGTCGAGACCCACGAACCGGCCGACAGTTCATCACCTCCCGAGTCCATACTATCTGGTGTTAATGCCATCTTAACTGATGCTCCCATGCTCTTTAGGGATATCGAGAAATACCAACGTGAAGATCCGACGCTGGCTCCGATAATGGAAACCCTTTCTTCTGGGGAACATGTTGTCCCTTATGTTCTGAGGAATGGTGTTCTATGTTGCCCTTCGAGGCATGATAAGATGATGAAAGTTGTCGTTCCAGCTGTTCTTGTGCCTATGATCTTCAAATACTATCATGAGACCCCATTAGGAGGGCATCTTGGAATCTTTAAAACTCGTGAGAAGATTCGTGAAATGTTCATCTGGAAGGGTATGGACGGTGAAATCCGTGAACTAGTAAAAGCTTGTAAATCTTGTTTGCTCAGTAAACCCACCATGTCCACCAAGGTAGACCTTTTGTCTTCGCATCAAGCGTCGCGTCCCATGGAACGCCTGTATATCGATTATGTAGGACCCTTCCCCCAGTCAAAGGGAAATGCCAACAAGTTCATCTTTGTATGCGTAGATGGCTTTACTAGATTTTCCTGGTTATTTCCGACTAAGCTGGCTACCGCTCAGTCCACCATTACTTGCCTAAATTCTATTTTTGCTTCTTTCGGTCCGTGCCAATATATTGTATCTGATAATGCTAAGGCTTTTACATCTAATTTATTTCGTAAGTTCTGCTTTGACCTGTCCATCTCTCATGTGACAACTTCTGCTTATTACCCTCAACCATCTCTGGCTGAACGGGTTAACCGTAATCTCAGGTCCGCGCTTATTGCCTATCACCATGAAGATCATTCCAGGTGGGACACGTCCCTGCATTGGTTAGCTTTTGCGTTGAATTCGGCGGTTCATGAATCACATAAATTTACTCCAGCTTCTTTGATGTTCAAGTTTGTTCCCAACACCCCGCTCTCTAACCTCTGGTCTCTGAGTGACATTCTACCTGAGACAATAGATCCGGACAACATTAAAGATCTTTGGAAGAAGGCTAAAGCCAATCTTAAAGTGTCTCATGAAAAGGTTAGGGAACGGTATGATCGTGGACGGAGACCCACCAATTTGAAGGTAGGCGACCAAGTGATGGTCAAGAATTTTGTTCCCGCGGGCAAGCTTTCCCCCAGATTTCATGGGCCGTGTGTCATTCTCGATTTCCTGACGCCGGTTACGTTATTATTAAGTAATCCAGCTACCGAGAGGATATTTAGGGTTCACCTGTCACAGGTGAAACCGGTGTAATTTCTGGGTTAACTTGCTTCATATAATCGTGAAAGGAATATGAAGGTTATATTTTTGTTGAGTTTTCACTTTTAAGGCATTCTGCCCCTTCTATAATATTTTGTTTCATATGTAAGTTTTTTGTAAACCCCTCCCGCACGGTTAAACTGCCATCCTGTCCTTGCCACGGCCATTACCACGCTCCCGCCTCCTGCTCCACTCTACACAGTGGCTTAATTAAGGCCATGGATTTCTGCACGCCGCTGGCCCCTCAACCTCTCCACAAGCCTGTGCCCTCAAAAAATGATGATGTTCCAACAATTCTGCCGCCTAGCTTTAATGTTTCAGTGCCCCCGCAGCCGCGCGGCGCCGTGCTGCGACTGGGTCAGAGGAAGGGCCCCCTCTTCCCCAGCGAGGACCACATGTGCACGGCGAGCCGGAGCTCTCCTCCCGGCCAAGGCTGATGTGCGGCGCACGACCTGCTACTTGCCCGCAGCCTGTATATGTTCACCGCGGGCGCGGCGTGTTTCAACACCACTGCTCCCCTCATTGTGCGGGCGAGCGGTATCTCAGGGTACTTGAGAGGTCCGAGCGGCCTCCTCTGGACGCAATCTGCAACGGCCGGTCTGGCCATCCAACTTAATCAACATTAACTACATGAACTATTACTATCAGCAATTATTGCACTTGGGAATTCAACAGCAATATTTGGTGGACCTTGCAAAATTTTTCTTCACTTTCAAGTATTAAAAGTTTATCTTCTGAATTCAACTTCTATAAAACATAAAAACTTTACTTCACCAAGTTACAACAAAAATTTTGAAACTGAATCAAACCATATTAAGAAAATCTTATAAATACTTCTGCAATTAATCTCCATATCAACATCAAAACTTGGACCTTTCCAAACAAATTGCATTTGTCACCCCTGGAGGAACTTTTGGGGGGGGGGGGAGGTCTGTACCGGGCGGTACACCTCCACGCCGCTAATTTAAAATGTGCGCCAATTGAAACTCCTCTGCTGGAGGAAGTCTGAACTTTATTGACGGTATTAATTTTCAAATTTCTCAGAAGATGTCACTACGTGGAAAATTTGGAGTTTTTGAACTGTGTCATTTTCGACGTATTTGTGTTTTGCTTGTAGAAAGAAGTGTGAACTTTCTCTTCTAGAGGACACTACTGAAGATCAACAATAGTGCACTCTAGTGCGGAGTGAAAGAACTTTTTTTTTGGAGAAATTTTTATTTCAAAAGTTTGTTTCTTGTTAAATTTCTTTCTGTTATTGTTTAAGTTGGCTGTATACCCCTCTCTTTCCCCTTGTTTTGTATTTAGCCAATCCCGAATTTCTTTTATTAATTTCTGACCAATCGGATGTATCTTCCCCCAACTTGAATATGTTGCTGTATCCTACCCAATAAAGTTTTTGTGGGAGGGTGTTCTCATTCCCCTAACGCCTCGAACTTTCCGCGAGAGGATATAAACTGCTAATTTTAGGGTCTCCGGGCCACTTCTGTTCCATCTTTCAGTGTGTAAAGTACATAGCAGGGGGCGGGAAGCGCCTCTTTCTTCGGGGACAGTCAACAACCATGTAATGGCCGAATAATTACTTCTTTTCTTGCTTGCTCAGCAGTTTAACTCTCGGGGCGGGTCCGAAGTTTTTCCATTATGTAACTTTCCTTAAAATGTAAAGAAACTTGTATCTATTCTATCTTTTAAACTACATATTGGGATAGAGAGTGCTTACCCCTCTCGAGCTCCCACTCATATTGTTTTGAGGTGAACTTATATTTTTCTCAACCTATTCTTCTTCGACTTAATGTAAATTGTTTCCTTCTTAAGTCACCTCTTTAGTATGGGATTAGCCCTTGTATTAACGGCCTAGTGCCAAGTAGGTTTTAAACAAAGCGTATTAGGAGCGCAAGTTCGCCTCCTCTCAAATTGTTATTTTAGAGGTCAAGTAATTAATCTTTTCTCACTTAGTAGACCTCAGTAGGTTGGGTATTTTACCCCTGTGTCTATGTCCAGAGAGGACAACTTGAAGGTGGAGTTTGGTGTGGCCTTTGAGAGGCTTAAAGTTGAGAGCGAGTGGCTCTTTCTTGAAAATTAAGTGTTGTATGCCTCGAGGAGGCTTTTCTGTGTAATTTGGAGCAAGTGCTCTGGAACATGAACGGGGTTTTTCGGCCCCTCTGGTAAAAATTATTTTGGAGTAAAGTCGGGCTAATTGCTCAAGTATTGTGAATTTGGGGCTCGAAGCCCAAATCCTGTAAATCCTGTAATTGGAACTGTTGTTGCCTTGCTACTCTGTACCTGCCGTAACTGTTATTCTTAATTTTGAAAAGAAAATATAACCTTGTTAAATTTTAAATTAATTTTACTTTCGTAGCTTGAGACCTGTTCACCACCCTGCACCTTCTTTCACCTCTACCTACCACCAAAGCACGGTAACAATAATAATAATAATAATAATAATAATAATAATAATAGGAAAACAACAAATAGGGAATCTGCCACCTGGGCGACTGCCCTAAATGCAGATCAGTATTGTTTGATTGATATTGAATGTTCTGGACCGTCGTCAAAATGTGCGGGCCGCGCTGGAAACGGGTCCTGGCCGGGTAATGACTACGAATGCAGTCCGTCCGCGGGTTCAGTACCGCCAAAGTACCCAAAACGACACCACTCCGGATTTCCTCATGGATTTGATCCATATTAAAGATGCTCATAGGAAAAGATGGCAAAGATTTAGGGACCGAACTGACCGGGTGGAATACCTGGACCTAGCCCGGGAAGTACGAAATCGATTGCTAGAAAGAAAGATAGAAAAATGGGAGGAGTTTCGCCGTAATCTCTCAGGAAACGAGTCAGATCGCGAATTTTGACGGATTCTCTCAGCAAACGAGTCAGATCGCGAATTTCGGCGGATTATATATAAAACGTTAAGTATTCAATGATAAATTTCAGTATAATATCGTAGCGAAGCACGGGTATCTTGCTAGTCTATATATATAAAATAACATGTCCTGACTGACTGACTGACTGACTGACTGACTGGCTGATTCATCATCGCCGAGCCAAAACTCCTGGACATAAAGAAATGAAATTTTGGGGATACATTTATATTAGAGTGTAGTTGCTCACTAAGGGAGGATTTTTGGGTATTCATACGTTAAGGGGGTGAAAAGGGGGGAGAATTTCTAAAATGAGGATATCTGTATCTCAAAAAATTACAAGTTTATAGACGTAAAGATTGGTATTTGGAATCTCATTTAAAAATAAAGAAACAAGTACTTTTCGGAAAATTCCAATTTGGGGGGGGGGGGGGGGTGAAAAAGGGGGAAAATTGGTTGAATACCATTTATGAGAAGGCTTATATATCAAAAACTGAAGATGTTACAGACGTGAAATTTGGTATTTGGAATCTCCTTTAAAAATAAAGAAACATGTATTTTTGTTTTCGGAAAATACACTTAGATGCGGGTGGGGGTAGGGGAAGGACTTATCAAGGGGTTGTTTCTTTTTGTGGGGATACTTATGTATATCTCAAAAACGGAAGATGTTGCAGATGTGGGAATAGGTATTTGGAATCCCCTTTAAAAATGAAGGAACATATAGCTCTATTTAATTTTTCGCCTTGAGAGAAGACTTTTGGTTTATGGTGTGGGTTACTGTTGTCACGTCCTAGTTCGTGAACCATGGGCAACGGCTGAGTGGAATAGTAAGTGGTCCTGAGAGTCGGGATACCAGTTGCAATGGAATGGGAGTGGACATCTCGGACATATTCTGAGTCATGGCCCTCCTTGTGCTCAGGCAGCTAGGACTATACAATTCACCGGTGGTCCATAACCCGTTAGAGGAGAGATCCTCACTTGGACTATATGTAAGTAGGGTAGCATCCTGCTTCATGTATTTACCGAGGTCAGAACATTTTAAGCAAGCCTCGGACCTATGGGAGTAACGGAGTCCCACTCCCACTTGCAGGCGAGGGACTCCTTGGGAACAACTTGGCGAACGAAATGGAATTCGATGGGGAGCTATCAATATTAACAGGGCTTATGGAAGAAAGAAAGTAGAACTGGCTGAGTCAGTAAAGGGGATGCATCTGGATGTACTAGGAGAAGTGATAATCGGGTAAGGGAAGATAACGAGGAAGAGATAGGAGATTATAAAGTGTACTTGACGGGTGTTAGAAAGGGAATGGCAG
Source organism: Anabrus simplex (assembly GCF_040414725.1). Taxonomy (NCBI): domain Eukaryota; kingdom Metazoa; phylum Arthropoda; class Insecta; order Orthoptera; family Tettigoniidae; genus Anabrus; species Anabrus simplex. Next base: position 175,223,983 of record NC_090266.1, on the reverse strand, counting down.
AGTCTGGGGTAGGGCTGTGTATCAGAAATACCATTGCACGCAACATAGTTTCTGTTCGGCACGTAAATGAGCGAATGATGTGGGTAGATTTGGCAGTTGGAGGACGAGAATTGTCTCAGTGTATTCACCATGTGAGGGTGCAGATGAGGACGAAGTTGACAAGTTTTATGAAGCATTGAGTGACATCGTGGTCAGGGTCAACAGCAAGGATAGAATAGTGCTAATGGGCGATTTCAATGCGAGAGTTGGGAATAGAACTGAATGATACGAAAGGGTGAGTGGTAAATGTGGGGAAGATATGGAAGCTAATGGGAATGGGAAGCGTTTGCTGGACTTCTGTGCTAGTATGGGTGTAGCAGTTACGAATACATTCTTCAAGCATAAGGCTATTTACCGCTACACATGGGAGGCTAGGGGTACCAGATCCAGAATAGACTATATCTTAACCGACTTCGAATTCAGGAAATCTGTTAGGAATGTACGAGTTTTCCGATGATTTTTCGATGATACCGACCACTACCTGATCTGTAGTGAACTAAGTATCTCTGGGCCTAGGGTAGAGAAAGTGAAATCTGCCTGCAAACGAATAAGGGTTGAAAATCTCCAGGACAAGGAAATTAGACAGAAGTACTTGGAGTACTACATAAATGAACAGTGTTTTGAGTAATTCAGATGAAACCTTAATAGATTCCAGGGAATGACTGGAGAGGTGGAGGGAATATTTTGATCTTCTCAACGTAAAAGGAAATCTTCCTGGTGGTGTTGCAAACAGCCAAGCTCATGGGGAGGAGGAAAGTGATGTTGGTGAAATTACGCTTGAGGAAGTGGAAAGGATGGTAAATAAACTCCATTGTCATAAAGCAGCAGGAATAGATTAAATTAGACCTGAGATGGTGAAGTATAGTGGGAAGGCAGAGGTGAAATGGCTTCATAGAGTAGTAAGATTAGCATGGAGTGTTGGTAAGGTACCTTCAGACTGAATAAAAGCAGTAATTGCACCTATCTATAAGCAAGGGAACAGGAAGGATTGCAACAACTATCGAGGTATCTCATTGATTACTATACCAGGGTGCGATCAGTCGTTGAGAGGAAGTTGGATGAAAACCAGTGTGGTTTCAGACCACAAAGGGGCTGTCAGGATCAGACTTTCAGTATACGCCAGATAATTGAAAAATGGTACAAGAGGAATAGGCAATTGTGTTTATGTTTCGTAGATCTAGAGAAAGCATATGGCAGGGTACCGAGGGAAATGATGTTCGCCATACCGGGGGACTATGGAATTCAAGGCAGAATATTAAAATCAGTCAAAGGCATTTATGTTGACAATTGGACTTCAGTGAGAATTGATGGTAGAATGAGTTCTTGGCTCAAGGTACTTACAGGAGTTAGACAAGGCAGCAATCTTTCTCCTCTGCTGTTCGTAGTTTACATGGATCATCTGCTGAAAGGTATAAAATGGCAGGGAGGGATTCAGTCAGGTGGAAATATAGTAAGTACTCTAGCCTATGCTGACGACTTGGTCTTAATGACAGATTGTGCCGAAGGCCTGCAGTCTAATTTCATGGGACTTGAAAATAGATGCAATGAGTATGGTATGAAAATAAGCCTTTCGAAGACTAAATTGGTGTCAGTAGGTAAGAAATTCAACATTATAATTGAATGGAATTGCTAGGCGGGCAATAATTCCAATGTGGAGATTCTTCTCCGTATGCAGTTATCAGACTGTGCCTCTTATAATGGGCTTCTGATAAGTTCACCTGCATAGACCCCAGCGTCATTGGGTAGGGTCTGACACATCCCACTCTGATGAGTCTAGTGTCAGACCTAAGACGAAACGCTGGTTAATAGAGCAAACGCCTGAAAAGCCTTACATCTGATCCGATAACAATTGAATGTCAGATTGGTGATACAAAGCTAGAACAGGTCGATAATTTCAAGTACTTAGGTTGTGTGTTCTCCCAGGATAGTAATATAGTAAGTGAGATTGAATCAATGTGTTGTAAAGCTAATGCAGTGAGCTCGCAGTTGCGATCAACAGTATTCTGTAAGAAGGAATTCAGCTGCCAGACGAAACAATCTTTTTTATCGGTCTGTTTTCAGACCAACTTTGCTTTACGGGAGTGAAAGCTGGGTATCTCATCCGTAAGTTAGAAGTAACAGACATGAAAGTAGCGAGAATGATTGCTGGTACAGACAGGCGGGAACAATGGCAGGAGGGGAATCGGAATGTGGAGATAAAGGCTAATTTAGGAATGAACTCGATGGATGAAGCTGTACGCATAAACCGACTTCGGTGGTGGGGTCATGTGAGGCGATTGGAGGAGGATAGGTTACCTAGGAGTATGATGGACTCTGTTATGGAGGGTAAGAGAAGTAGAGGGAGACCAAGACGACGATGGTTAGACTCGGTTTCTAACGATTTAAAGTAAGATGTATAGAACTAAATGAGGCCGCAGCACTAGTTGCAAATAGAGGATTATGGCGACGTTAAGTAAATTCACAGAGGCTTGTAGACTGAACGCTACCAGTCTTCAGTGATAATGTATGTAGGTATGTAATGTATGTATGAGATAAGTCTGTTTCTCACATGTACAGTTCTATGTCGCACGGTCGTCTTTGCCCCTAAGGATAATACCACAAACATGGTTTACAAATAATTTCTGGGGTAAATGAAGCTCAATTTTTGGGCGAGTTTTTATACTTTAGGAATTTTCAGTACAATGCAGAGGAACGATTACTTTGTCCAAATTAGGAAATCCATGCGAGCGAAGCCGCGGGTAATTGCTAGTATTAAATTAAACCAAAGTAAAGCTGTCATGGTACCTTGGGCCTAATCGCCTGTTACTGTTTATCTTTGACTGGAATATTTATTCACTTTTATTCTTTCGTTTTATGATTGACTAGGTGCAGAATGAGCCCAGAATCAGGACTACCTAAATTGTACTGCCCGATTGAATTCCCGTTATGCATACCGGTCCTATGATTTCGAAATAAATGGTCTATTATGAGATACGAGTAATACATGACAAATAATCTATAGGACATTGTAGTGCATTTGCACATGCGTCTATTTTTTTTAATTTCAGCAAGCGTTGCTGAATGTTTTCTTGTGCGGTACTATTGCGCACTATTGCGTAATTGGTAGAATCATGGCGGATACCGTTTTACAGTGTTTTGTTTCTGTGGCAGGATACCTGCACAGAGAGGTGTTAGAATGGTGTTTGTTTTCTTGATGAAAATAAAGTGTTGGATCGTCTGGTCTTGGACATATTTATGGGCATTTTGGTTTTTGTTGGTAGTGTTCGTGATATATTATCTCCGGGGACCTCTCAAAATCAGTGAAAATATTGGAATGGGTAAATAAAGTTTTGAAATTCATTTTATGTGGCGTAAATGAACGTAGGCAATACAATGCATTCGATGTTTGTAGGTGGTGGCATTATTCAACAACTTTCGCTCTTTAACTTATATCTAACAGAGTTGACAGACGTTTCATGTGAAGTTCCTGTTCCGTATAGGAGCAATTATTTTATTGTTACTTTAGTATTACATACACCGTTCCATTATGTTGTTCCTTGTGGCATACCTGTCAATGGTGCTGTGTTGTTGACGTTTTTCCTATCACAGGATATATTTCCTAGCATATAGTAGTACGACTTTTGCTCGGTGGGTTGTAATAGTTGTGAGACTACAGGCTTCGAACCATGTAGCTGTCAGGGATAGTTCCGGTTGGTTCATCACTGGTTATATAGGCCTATGTATGTTCTCCCAATCTAAGGCAACATAGGTGGGAAGACCATATTAAAAGAAATCCTTGATAAGGCCGGTATCTAATAAATATATTGTGTATCCACTTTATGAAGCTGCACACATTGATATTAGTGAATTGCACTTTATATTTACCAGCTCCTCTTAAAAATTGATGAAAATAGGCCTATATTTCTCTTGGATTAGTGGATTAAATTACACTTTAAACTTGAGTCCAAAATTGAATATTTAGCCTTACAGAACAATAATGCAATCAGATCATTATACTTGATGTTTGTAAGTGGTGGTATCGCTCACCAACTGTTACTCCCTTCCAGGAATGTGCATGATTCTTGTATGAAATTATTTTCTTCAAATTAATTCACTGTTAGAATATGGTACTCAGTTGGTGCATCTTGTGTATCACCTATCATTGGAATTCAAACATACTGGTTTGGTTGCATAACCTAAGAAAAATCATGCCCAGAATAACTGGCCAAGATGTAAATTTAGAAACTCACCCTAGTGATGTTATCGTATTGTGTATTTTGTCTTTTCTTAAAAACAAATGGAAAATCATAAATTAATCATGGAAGACCATTTTCATTATATTTTTTTGTCATCATGAAGTAAAAATTGTAAACTAGGCATACTATTAAATATTCATAGATATATACCTCCCCTTTGTTTTACATAGTTAGCAATGAAGTTTCACTGCTCCACGCCAGGTTTTTGTTTGATACGTGGTTTGTTTCCTCAAGAGTGTAGCTTTGTGTATAACGTAGACCAAGTGTGTTTGTTCACTTTTTAAAATGTCTTTTTCATCTAAGCAATTAATAAGTGCACTTGGAATTTATATTAGATGATTGAACAAATTATTTTCATTCTCTTCCAAGATTTTCCATTATTCAATTTTCTTTAAACTCAATAATCATGTGTCATTGCTCTGGAGAGGTTCAGCAGGCCTTTTATGCTGACACATTCCTACAGCTGACCTGGTATGTGGCTGGATCAGTTTAAGAATATGATAATTATTATTTATTGAACCAATAATTAAAGAGTGAATATTTTTGTTTGGTCAAAGCTACTGAAGTTTGTCCCGAACAAAATAGTCTTGTCTCATTAGTGGGATAAAACTGAATGTTAGGGTGCGATTATAGTGGAGCGAAAAGGAGCGGGAGAGCGGAGAGGACATCAACAGAGGAATCAAAATAATGTAACAGCACGTGTAGAATTATAGTGGAGAGAAAAGAGAGCTGCGATGATGGATGTGTACGAAGGTAATTCCAAAAATAAGGTCTCCTATTTTTTTTATAAATACATAGACCTGTTTATTTCTACAATGGTTTACATCATTTTACAGCTTGAACATTTAGCTATTTTTCTACATAATCACCATTTCGGTCGATGCATTTTTGTAGATGTTGTGACAGTTTTTGTATGTTCATGTCATACCAGGTCACCGCCATGCTGTTCAGGAAGTTGTGAACCTCATCTTTCACCTTGTCGTCGGTGCTGAATCGCTTTCCTGCCAAATGTTCTTTCAACTTAGGGACCAAGTGATTGTCACTGGGCGCCAAGTCGGGACTATGGGGTGGGTGGCTGATGATGTTCCACTGAAATTGTTGCAGGAGAGCAATGGTTTGCTGGGCGACGTGCGAGCGAGCGAGCGTTGTTATGGAGAATGTTTACGCCCTTGCTCAACATTCCTCTTCTCTAGTTCTGAATTGCCCGTCTGATTTTTTTCAGGGTCTCACAGTACCTGTCAGCGTTAATTGTGGTCTCAGCGGGCATAAAGTCGACCAACAATACCCCTTTTTGATCCCAAAACACAGTTGTCATGACTTTACCGAGTTACTGTGTTTGCTTGAATTACCGCGGCTTAGGCGAAGAGGGAAGCTGCCACTGGCGTGATTGTTGCTTGGTTTCAGGTGTAAAGTGAAACGCCCATCTCTCGTCATCTGTGACAATTGAGTCCAAAAAGTTGTCCTGTTCGGCTGCAAAGTGTTGAAGAAATGCGCGGGAAGAATCAACTCGTTGCCGCTTGCGGTCTTCAGTCAGCATGCGTACCCATCTTGCTAACACCCTCCCGTATTTCAACTTTTCTGTTAAAATTCTGTGAGCGGCGCTTCGGGGAAACCTCAGGAACCAAAGTGCAGAGATCATCCAGGGTGATCTGCCGATCTTCACGCATGATTTGCTCAACCTTCACGACTCTCAATGGAAATTGACAGTCTCCCGCTCCTTTGTTTGTCTTGATTTTCAGTCCGACCGACTGCAAACTCTCTACACCACTTGCAAACATTTTTGATATCCATGCACGACTCGCCATACACTTCCGTCAATTGGCGATGAATTTCAATCGGTTCAGTACCTTTTGCGTTAAAAAACCGAATAACTGCGCACACTTCGCACTTCAATGGGAGCTCCATTCTCAACGGCTGCCAAGCCAAGGCTGAGTGCTTCAGCGCGGCGTACACATGTTTATATGCGAGCGTGGGAAACACTCTTCACAATATTGTGACCAACAGCCACACGAACAGAGTTCTATATTTATAAAAAATAGGAGACCTTATTTTTGGGATTACCCTCGTATAATAGCGGTGCACAGAGAGCGAAACAAAATTATTTGTTTCACATAGTGGTGGCCAGCGCTGTTGAGTAATTTCGGCAATCCTCAATCGTTTTTGTTTGGTACGTGGTTTGTTTCCTTGGAGTGTAGCTTTGTGTAGGCCATAACGTAGACCGAGTGTGTTTGTTCGCTTTTTTTAAAATGTCTTTTTCATCTGAGCAGTTAATAAGTGCAGTCTTTATACATCTGTTATTATTGGACCAAAGGGTCGAGGCACACCACAACAGATACATTTTTGATAAGCTTTGGGTCTAGATGGCATCTGAGTACAAATAGGCCTATCTCTGACTGTCAAGCCACAGGATATAATCAAATGGTGGAAGAGGCATCCAAAAATACTGCCGAAATTCATCTGGATGTAAACGCAACTTCTCGTATAAACGACTGAATTCCCCGTTTCTTGGCCTACACGTATTATTAGAATGAACGTTCCATCACCTTGGATTTCTGGCTGAATATATGTAATAATATTTAGCTGCATTACTCCTTTCAAGACATATCCATTTATGATACTTCAACAGAGACATCTTGACAACGCAATGTAAAAGCTGTGATTAGATTCAGTAAACTCTGTCTACAACGTAGGACAGTCACTGCTCTATTATAAACACAAAGCACTCTCCGCTCACCTCTCCACTCTCCTCTTCGTACTCCTCCCCGCTCCACTATAAACGCAGACTTAAATTTAATCTGCATTGCGTCAGGCCTGTTTAGTTGAAATCTGACATGGTGTGCCATTCTCTTCCAAATTGCCTCCTTCGTGAATTCTTGCTTTCACTGTTATGCTTCCAGCACTGTCATCAGTTCTGTAAAAATTCAGTAGGTTTCTTCTGCATTCTCTGAATATCTAAAATTCATGACCATGGCACAGATATGTGAATCCTGAATGAAAATACACTGACTGACAGAGCAAATGCAACACCAAGAAGGAGTGGTCAGAACTTTATGCCAATTGCAGGGTAGACTGACGTCACTGAGGTATGCTCATGATGTGAAATGCGCCGCTGTGCTGCGCACGTAGCGAACGATAAATGGGACACGGCGTTGGTGAATGGCCCACTTCGTACCGTGATTTCTCAGCCGACAGTCATTGTAGAACGTGTTGTCGTGTGCCACAGGACACGTGTATAGCTAAGAATGCCAGGCCGCCGTCAACGGAGGCATTTCCAGCAGACAGACGACTTTACGAGGGGTATGGTGATCGGGCTGAGAAGGGCAGGTTGGTCGCTTCGTCAAATCGCAGCCGATGCCCATAGGGATGTGTCCACGGTGCAGCACCTGTGGCGAAGATGGTTGGCGCAGGGACATGTGGCACGTGCGAGGGGTCCAGGCGCAGCCCGAGTGACGTCAGCATGCGAGGATCGGCGCATCCGCCGCCAAGCGGTGGCAGCCCCGGACGCCACGTCAACCGCCATTCTTCAGCATGTGCAAGACACCCTGGCTGTTCCAATATCGACCAGAACAATTTCCCGTCGATTGGTTGAAGGAGGCCTGCACTGCCGGCGTCCGCTCAGAAGACTACCATTGACTCCACAGCATAGACGTGCACGCCTGGCATGGTGCCGGGCTAGAGCGACTTGGATGAGGGAATGGCGGAACGTCGTGTTCTCCGATGAGACACGCTTCTGTTCTGTCAGTGATAGTCACCACAGACGAGTGTGGCGTCGGCGTGGAGAAAGGTCAAATCCGGCAGTAACTGTGGAGCGCCCTACCGCTAGACAACGCGGCATCATGGTTTGGGGCGCTATTGCGTATGATTCCACGTCACCTCTAGTGCGTATTCAAGGCACGTTAAATGCCCACCACTACGTGCAGCATGTGCTGCGGCCGGTGGCACTCCCGTACCTTCAGGGGCTGCCCATTGCTCTGTTTCAGCAGGATAATGCCCGCCCACACACTGCTCGCATCTCCCAACAGGCTCTACGAGGTGTACAGATGCTTCCGTGGCCAGCGTACTCTCCGGATCTCTCACCAATCGAACACGTGTGGGATCTCATTGGACGCCGTTTGCAAACTCTGCCCCAGCCTCGTACGGACGACCAACTGTGGCAAATGGTTGACAGAGAATGGAGAACCATCCCTCAGGACACCATCCGCACTCTTATTGACTCTGTACCTCGACATGTTTCTGCATGCATCGCCGCTCGCGGTGGTCCTACATCCTACTGAGTCGATGCCGTGCGCATTGTGTAAGCTGCATATCGGTTTGAAATAAACATCAATTATTCTTCCGTGCCGACGCTGTTTTTTCCCCAACTTTCATCCCTTTCGAACCACTCCTCCTTGGTGTTGCATTGTCACTGTCAGTCAGTGTATTTATGACAAAATTCCACCCGGCAATATCTGACCTCTTTGCATCTTGCTCTTGGTTCCTGCTATGCTACCATACCATAGTGCAAAGTGTAAGAGTGCTGTCCTGGTATAAAAACATCTAAGATTCAGTATTCATCAGTATTTCTTTTTTCATTTAATTCATATCATACCAAAATACCTCATTTTCATTCAGCAAATTTCATATCAAGACATTCTTTTACAGTTTTTAACAATTGTTGTTGGCATTCATTTTTAATTCCTCATCACCTTAGTAAGTTAATGGTTGTACTGGTTATTAAAAAAATATATTTTTTTTTTTGCAAGTTGCTTTATGTCGCACTGACACAGATAGGTCTTATAGCGACGATGGGACAGGAAAGGGCTAGAAATGGGAAAGAAGCAGCCGTGGGCTTATTTAAAGTACACCCCGGCATTTGACTTATGTGAAAATGGGAAACCATGGAAAACCATCTTCAGGGCTGGCGACAGTGGGGCTCGAACCCACTATCTCCCGAATACTGGATACTGGCCGCACTTAAGCGATGGTAAAATTTTGTAGGACAGAATTTTATTACACTGTCTTTTTCATCTGCATTTATGTCCAGGATTTACCCGATATAGGTTGTGGTTACATACACATTTCGAGACACACATACAGGGTGGTATGAAACAATGTGAATCGGGTATATCAGCGGTAGGGGGTTGGTCGTGCTGATAAATAATTTGAAAGAAATAATTCAGTATCTCCCATCATTGTCATCTTATCAGCTGCTGAATCAGATAAATCCATGGGTGAATTCAAACAGGCTGCACGAAGCGATGTTGCAAAATCTGCACGTGATTTAAGACCGACATGAGCACACCATCTAATGGTTTTGTAAGAAAATATTTTCTACCTAATTGATACCTTTTTATTTTGCATTTAGCAATTTTTATTATTATTAAAAATAACAGTACATGTTTCGATCGCTTAGCGATCATCGTTATCAGATGTATACACAAAAGCTTACATAAAAAAGCATTAAAGTAAGCACATAATAAAATTAAAACAATAAGTGATTTTAATTACGCCTTCGGGACTTAAATAGATATTAAAGACATTTTAGCTCAATAAGATAGAAGTTTTTAACTTATTTTAAATTAACTTCCTTGTAACATCCGTACACTTCCCGCCGCAAACACCCTCTTCCCCCTTTCCAACCCATACGTCCTTTACCAACAATAGTTTTTAAAGTCAACAAGGATTTTTTATGTGCTTACTTTAATGCTTTTTTATCTAAGCTTTTGTGTATACAGCTGATGATCACTAAGTGATCGAAACATGTTCTGTTATTTTTAATATTATAAATTGCCAAAGGCAACATAAAAAGGTATCGATTATGTAGTAAATATTTCCTTACGAAACCATTAGGTTAAATCGTTAATACGGCTATGAAGTGGATAGTTTGTAATATGAGCACACCAGTCGAAGAAAAAACATCGTCAAGGGAGCTGTTTGAATACAGACCTCTGAGCTGACAGCATCGCGCCGAAGCATGTACGCTATAGTGACACTGGCTGAAACTAATGGTGTGTTTGTTGCTGATTTCTCGGTATGGCTCACAAGCCGTTCTTAAGTCACATGCAAATTTAGCAGCAGTGCCACGCAAAGCCTATTTGAATTTGTTCAAGAAGCGATCGGATTGGCTAAATTCAGCAGCTGATGAAATGACAATGGTGCGAGATATCAAATTCTTTCTCTGCATGACCAAACCCTCTTAACACTCATATACCCGGTTCATATTGTTTCCGACCACCCTGTACATATGCTATCCCTTTAACAGCACAGAACCGTAATTAAATACAGACTGACTGCATGACTGTATTGCATAGTTCACTAGATATATGCCTTCAGTTTTCAAGGTTGCGGAATGAATTCTAGTGCAGTTGGTTGACATTAAGACTGCTTAAATAATACAGTATATTTACTGGCACGTTAAGACATAATACTGGCACTGCAGCATCTTCGAAGACCTATAGTAGCTGAAGGGATGATAAACATACTGCATCACCACCATTAAGTAGTTACCATTACTGAACCTGACTTTTACCTATTGGTTTTAGATTGCTGCTCTAAACTTTGACATACCGGTGCGCGTAGAGGCTCGCAGCTGTGAGCTTTCATCCGGGAGATAGTAGGTTCGAATCCCACTATCGGCAGCCCTGAAAATGGTTTTCCTTGGTTTCCCATTTTCACACCAGGCAAATGCTGGGGCTGTACCTTAATTAAGGCCACGGCCGCTTCCTTCCAACTCCTAGGCCTTTCCTATCCCATCATCGCCATAAGACCTATCTGTGTCGGTGCGACGTAAAGCCCCTAGCAAAAAAAAACTTAAAAAAATAATCCTGTATAATAATTAGTTAGTTCAGCAGAATATTCCAAATTTTCAATGAATATTTAAGTCACTTGAACCGAGAGAGTTGGCTGTGCAGTTACGTGTGCGTGGCTGTGAGCTTGCATTCGGAAATAGTGGGTTCAAGTCCCACTGTCGGCAGCCTTGAAATATGGTATTCCATGGTTTCCCATTTTCAAACCAGACAAATCCTAGGGCTGTACCTTAATTGAAGCCATGGCCGTTTCCTTCCCACTCCTAGCCCTTTACTGTCCCATCATCACCATAAGACCTTTAAAACTTCAAGATTTACATACCGGGCGAAATCACTGTGCGGTTAGAGGCGTGCGGCTGTGAGCTTGTATCCGGGAGATAGTGGGTTCGAATCCCACTGTCGGCAGCCCTGAAGTTGGTTTTCCGTGGTTTCCCATTTTCACACCAGGCAAATGCTCGGGCTGTACCTTAGTTAAGGCCGCGGTTGCTTCCTTCCAACTCCTAGGCCTTTCCTATCCCAACGTTGCCATTAGACCTATCTGTGTCGGTGCAACGTAAAGCCACTAGCAGAAAAAAAAAAAAGAAGGTTAACATCATCTGGAAAAGTACTGTAGTCAAAATGGGTTTAAACTTAATGATAAAAAATGTAAAAATAATATTGTTTTTTAAAAACAAGAAGAAAATATCATTTCAGTACAAATTTAGTAATAACTTACTAACTCCTGTTTCACAAGTTAATGACCTTGGTGTTTTATTCAGTTATAACCTATCATTCAATGAACATGAAAATATTTGTAAGAAATCATTACAAAGACTTGCATTCGGAAATAGTGGGTTCAAGTCCCACTGTCAGCAGCCTTGAAAAAATCAACCTACATGTACCAGACAGAGGCACGAGGTTTAAGAATACATTGTCTACAAATTGGCATAGAACTAACTATGCATTCAAAGGGCCAATACTAGAATACTGTACACCTGCATGGAACTCTTCTGATCAGACCTCTGTCCATAGATTAGATTCAGTACAACATAAATTTCTTTGTTTGTATTCATTTAGAGAAGGATTCTCATATGAAAATGTTGATTATACAGCCGTACAACACTCTCTAAATCTGCGTAGTCTGTCCCAACGCCGTGAATTCCTGGATACACTTTTCATTTTTAAATTGTTTCACTCCTTGAAAAAATCAACCTACATGTACCAGACAGAGGCACGAGGTTTAAGAATACATTGTCTACAAATTGGCAAAGAACTAACTATGCATTCAAAGGGCCAATTGAACGAATGTCAAGATTTCGAAACAAAGTGGATATTGATATATTTAACTGCTCATTGTAAAAATTTAGAAATCATTTACTTAATCTCCAGTATTGACTATTACTTCCCTGTGCTTACTTGTATACCTGTATATATATCTGTACATATTTTTCGTATTGTACTCCACTGACCTTTCCTTTTAGTGTGTTTTGTTTTGTTTATTTTTCTCTATTGTGTGTAAAATGATATTTCCGTTAATAAAGTATTATTAAGACTTGTCTATGTCAGTACGACGTAAAGCAAGTGTCATGAATTATTTTACCTTTATTTTATTTTAGTATCATATTTTAACCACACGTATTCAAAGGACCACCTGGATCATATGAATGCCTTGTTATTCCATAGATATATCTGATGAAATGGTTTAGAGTTCAAATCCATTGTAGCATTAATTCTAAGCTATTTACATTAGTATCATTAACAAAGTGAATAGAGGTATAAGAATTTCTATGTACCTGACGCCTGATGTATCTGAAGGGTAGCCTTTTATAAACTTCATACAGTAGAACCCTGCTTAACCAAACTTCGCTTAACTGTAATGCTCTGGCAAAATTGTATTTTAATATTTTGTTTTCACCCTTTCGTTCTTAGCCGTCAATATTAGTTCTCTTGCTAAATGTGCTGAGAGCTACTAGGCAAATCCTATTTTTATATTATGACTTATGCCAGAATGCACATGTGGCATAAAACAAAACGATTTCTTACCCTCTAGTTCGTTCCAAGATACATTTTTTCTTGAACAAGCAGGAATTATTATTACTGTATTATTCGTCATGAAAATTATGCATACGACTCCGACCTTGACTATAGCAGTCCTGATAATCGAGTTACAGCAGATGATGGATTTAATGCATTGGAGGTAAGATTGATTTCGAATTTTTATTAAAATACAGTACCACACGCTTTAATTACAATACACTGATAAAATTACTGTATACAGTTCGATAGTAACAAAAAAAGTTTAATTATTTCAGATTGCTTTGCTCTTTGTTGAACAAAGCAATGGATCTTCACCAGCTGATGTATTGTTGATTAAACTGTGGCGCAACAGCGCTGCACCAAGAAAATTCAGAAGAAAATCACTGATTTTACACAATGAGTGACATTATGTAAACATTTTAATGTTGATGTCCAGTATGCACCTTTGCTTAACAGAGTTTATGCATTTTTATTTCGACATTTAATTTTCGGAAATATTTACCATGTGCCCCCTTTATTTCGGATAAACAGGGTTTTACTGTACTTAGATCAGCCAAATTTATTTATTTAGGAAGCATCAAAGTTTGCACTCTTGGCCCCCCTCTTAACCACTAATGAGATTATTATTATTATTATTATTATTATTATTATTATTATTATTATTATTATTATTATTATTATTATTATTATTATTATTATTTTTATTATTATTATTATTATTATTATTGTTGTTGTTGTATGAAAGAATGTTTATTGAGATCACACGTGAGTTTAATATGCTTTTCATTCAATGTTAAATTAAAGGTAACAGTAGGATTTCTTTCCTTTTGAGTCACTTGGTTACACTTAGGCCTACTACCTCAAATATGTAAAAACACACACAAATACTCTGCTGCTTTTATTACTAAGGTCAGATATATATATACACAAAACTTTTCTGTAACATCTAGTTACTTGCCTTCTTAAAAAATACTTAATTAATGTTGTATGTATCTTCCTATTAAATTGTGGAAAGAAAGAGTCAGAAAGGAAGCTATTCACTTTAAGTACAGCTTACTAATGTGTGATGTGTGTTGCAAGCTTCTGTTTTGTGTCCTCAAACCTTATGAATGATCTGTTGGGTTGCAAGTGGCTCCTCTACCCCTCTTTACCTCTCCCTACCCTCACTGAGCATTCACAGATCAATAACAGGGACTGCCATCTTGCTACTGGGGATGTAAAGTAATGGTTGTTACCTTGCTCCAGTTGTTTTCTTCATCCTGACCCTAGAAAGGGTTCTTTTCTATCATCATGTGGGATTGTGAGTGCAAAAATTTAACAATTCAAAATACATATAGTAGAAATTAGTCACAGGGAGTTGTAATTGATGTCAACATTATTCCTCAATATCTGATTTCTAGACCTAGCCTGTAGCCTGCTGATATTTTTCTAGTTCTCTGTTTTTATCAGGATTTGTTTTTTTCTGTATTGTATGTAGGCCTACCAATTTTGATTTTAGGTTAATATCTCTATTATTCACTCACCAGGAATGTTAAATGCTAGGTTACAAATCTCTTATATAACATTAACATCTGTTTGTGGAACTAGGCACTTGCAAATCATGATGTATCCATTTCTCATGTTCATATCTATACATCATAGGCCTACCAGTAAGTTTCTAATTAACACACATACACATTCCATTTACCACTTTCCATGTGGTGTTTTCATGTAGTTTTGTAGTTTCTGACCTCTGAGCTACAAAACCACTGCTGATTAAATGCCTTAAAAAATTATTGCAGATCTTAGCAACATTTAATGTGTTCCAAATCTGATATTTACCATCATATATGGTGGGAGCTTGTAACACGTGTTAAAGGTACAATGGTCTTAAGGATTCACTACTCCCGTATCATGGCATAGCAAATGCTATGAGAGAATCATAGTTTCCAAATGTACTTTCATTGTAGAATAAAAGGAATTCACAATATTAGTGAATGAAGTGATGCTTCTGCTTCTATCACTTTTCCCACACCTGTGGGGTCGTGGGTGCGAACTGTGTCGCACATATGGATTTGGCCCTGTTTTACGGCCGGATGCCCTTGCTGATGCCAACCTTATATGGAAGGTTATAATCACTGTTGCATGTTTTTGTGGTGGTTGGTAATGTAGTGTGTTGTCTGAATATGAAGAGGAAAGTGTTAGAACAAACACACTCAGTCCCCAAGCAGTGAATGAAGTGATTCATATTATATATATTTTGGCATTGTTCTTGTAAGTTGCAATTCTACTGTCCTTCTGTACTTATTTTCTTGTTAATTTACGATATTAATGTGCATTTATATGGTGTAATTTGGATTATTTAATAACTAACAAAAGACAAGTAAGGCATCAGTGATTAGGTTTACCTTGTAGCCAGATCTTTCATTGCTACCCAGCTGTCTAGGTTTCATAGTGTTTTGTAGTTTGCATCTCTGTAAATTGCTATAGACTTACATTTTTTTATGGTAACCTTTACTCTTATTTGTGTGAAGGGTTTTTAAGTGTATTGGTTTGCTAATAAGGAAATGTTTTTCTCCTCTTACTCTGTGGATGAATAGGCCTGAAAGTAAGCTTAAAAATCAGTCACTTTTACAATGCAGCAATTAAGCGTTATTCTGTTTACTGTTTGCTCTAGATCTTAATCTTATCTGTCTTCATTATTGTTTATTCTAATGCAAATCTAAGAATGTGGGAGCTTTCAAGACATTGGACAAATAGCTAATACAAGAAAACTATAAATTGCTGTTTCTAGGAAACGGACCCAATTAAGTTATGCCTTTCCTACTTATAGGCTGGCTGAAATGAGTCATATTTACATATTTTGGGATTTGGATGGAGTTGTAAGGTTTTGTACCCTTCTTGATGATCATTATTGTATCAAATGAATCTTGCCTCATATCACACGTATTGAGACTCCTGTCCTATGCTTAACCTTCCTTTCTATTGCATTAATTTTTAATTATGACAGAAATAGCTTCATGATAACCTATACCATCTGTCACTTCAGTTACTCTATAGTGCTCATTTGGTTTTATCAGCTCCTCGTTTGGTGAAGACCACACCAGTACCTTAGATGCAAATCGAGGCTTCCTGTTTGAAAGAACTAAGATTAGGGTATTCTTCATCATCCCTTCCACAGAGTATGCTGAATAAATATCAAGGTAATAGAAGTTGTGTTGAAATGTGTAGGATAAGAGGCAGTGGGCCCAATCAAGACCGTCGAGCAATATGGCTGAGGAAGTTTTCATGTTGACTATGTGACATATCTGTCTGGGCAGCAGTTTTCTTGGTAGGCCCACGAAGGATTGCACTGGGTTTGGTTTGGTTGTGTTGTAAATTGCATTCCATTCCTTTCAATATATATTCTGGAAATATTGTCTGAACTATAATAATATCAAACTTAACACTCCAGTGGGCACGCGGAGTACAGGTGTCCTCCAGTGATTTTGTTTTGCGTGACTACAAGGGTTGGCAACACTTGTGACATTGAGCGGCCATATACCTTTCTCCCCACCACCCCCCGAACGTTGCATTGTCAGCTTTTATGCTTGCCAGTTGTCGCTGTGACCTCGTGTTTATTTGCACTGGGCAGTAGTGCAGGACACTTGTCCTCCGTGCGCCCACTGGTGTTACAGTTTTTTAGGATATTGCTGTGGTATCTTTTTAATTTAATGGTTTTGAACGTCGTGACAGTTTAATTGAAATAGTTTATGCGAGGTACGGCGTTGGCTAGATGGGACTGAGGATAACGAGTGTGTTCTAGGTATAGAGGATGAAGATGAACGAGAAGAAGTCCACTTGGAATACCACACAGAGAGTAGACTCATGACTCTGAGGAAATAGTAGTAGTAGAAGAAGCAGTTCCTCCTTCTGGCCCGGTCCCTCCTGTCGCTTTCATCAACCCAAAATTTTATTTGGGAAAAGATCGCACATCAAGGTGGTACTTAGAACCTCAAGTTGCCCAGACTTCTCGTACACCCAGACATAACATTATACCAGTTTTTCATCGCCCATGACCTCAAGGGTCTGCGAAAAATGCTATCACTCCAGAAGCTGCGTTACAGTGTATTACTGATGATGAAATGGTGAAAACAATAGTTGATTGTACTAACATTTACATAACTAAAATTCGCCCTCAGTTTGTTAGAGAAAGGGATGCTAGGCCCACTGATTCATGTGAAATTCGTGCATTGATTAGTATATTATATCTTGCTGGGGTTTTGAAGGTTGGAAGAAGAAACGTATTTGAAATGTGGGATACTTCACACAGCACAGGAGTAGAGGCTGTTATGTAACCATGAGTGCAAAGAGGTTTCTATTTCTTTTACATTGTCTGAGATTTGATAATGTACACAACAGAGATCAAAGAAAATCTGTTGACAAACCAGCTGCTTTTTGAGAAATCTTTGAGATGTTCATGCTCAATTGCAAGAATGCATACAAACCAACTGACTATCTTACCATTGATGAACAGTTAGTTGCATTTAGAGGAAACTGTCCCTTCCGGGTGTATATGCCTAGTAAACCTGCAAAGTATGAGATAAAGATCTTTGCTATGGTTTCCATAACAACCTTCTATGCTACAAACCTTGAAGTGTATGTAGGGAAGCAACCAAATGGCCCTTTCAGAAGAAGCAACAACACTTCAGACCTAGTTTTGAGATTGGTGCAGCCTATCAGCTCCTGTGAAATTGGTTCGCATCTGTGCCCTTGGCAATAAAGCTACGGGAAGAAGAAAAAGTAACTATGATTGCTACACTGAGAAAGAACAAAGCAGCAGTTCCCCCAAACTTTCTACCTGATAAGTCAAGAGAATTCAAAAGCAGTTTGTTTGGCTTTCAAAAAAGCTGTACATTGGTATCTTTAACTTAGGTTCCGTATTGAATCAAGGACGATAAGTTCCAATACTATCTTACGTACTGAAGAAGAACAAGGCTGTGTTGTCAGTACCAACTATGCATGAAAACATGGCAATCGATACAGATACAGGTAATGAGCGAAAACCCATGCATGATTTTTACTTCCTACAATGAAACAAAGATGACACAGCGAGAAACTCAAGAAAATGGCCACTAACAATGTTCTTTCATATTCTGAATGTAGGAGGAGTAAATGCTCTTGTAATCTATAAAACAAATCAAAAACTCGGCTTTGTGAACTGTTGTGATTTTTTTGAAATGCCACGATTAGACCACAAATTGAGCATCGTATCAGTTGGAGATGAGATGAGATGATACTGTAACATTTATAACATAACATACCAAACTTATGCACGTTTTTGTTTGATTTACCGTAATTATATATTTCCTACTTAATATTTTGTAGAATACACTTTTTTATGAAAAAATATGTTTAATATATTTCTACCTAACCCAAAACAAAAAAACGATAATCACTAAATATACATTTCATAGGTTAAAATGGCAAAACGAAGTGGAGGACACCCATCCTCCGCGTGCCCACTAGTGATACAGCAGACCGCGTGCCCTCTGGAGTGTTAAAAGCCAAGGTGTATTGCTTTTGATCAAATTATTGAATTATAGCTGCAGGACTACAATTTTTTTTATATTGAGAAAAAGAAAAATGTTTGAAAAACATCACATATCTGTCAGAATCACAAGATAAGACGTATATACAGCACAGTCAAGTCAATGATCATTCACAAATTTTACATGTTTGAGAGCCACTGCTGTAAGGAAGAAGGATCATAAGCTCTGCAATTAACTGACCTATTTTAACTAATTTAAATATGGAGTAAATTCACCATTTCTTGTGATACTAATAGGATTATGGAAGACATGTTATTGCTGGTAGTAATAAGGGTGTAATACAATCTGTTAAGCAAAAGTAGAACATCTGTTGGATCAATGCATTCCAAAACTAGATAAAGAAAAAAAAAATGTGTATTAAAAATCTGGTTCACATATAACAATTTATTTTGTTTAAATAATACACTGACTGACAGTGACAATGCAACACCAAGGAGGAGTGGTTCGAAAGGGATGAAAGTTGGGGAAAAAACAGAGACGGCACGGACGAATAATTGATGTTTATTTCAAACCGATATGCAGGTTGCACAATGCGCACGGCATCGACTCAGTAGGATGTAGGACCACCGCGAGCGGCGATGCACGCAGAAACACGTCGAGGTACAGAGTCAATAAGAGTGCGGATGGTGTCCTGAGGGATGGTTCTCCATTCTCTGTCAACCATTTGCCACAGTTGGTCGTCCGTACGAGGCTGGGGCAGAGTTTGCAAACGGCGTCCAATGAGATCCCACACGTGTTCGATTGGTGAGAGATCCGGAGATTACGCTGGCCACGGAAGCATCTGTACACCTCGTAGAGCCTGTTGGGAGATGCGAGCAGTGTGTGGGCGGGCATTATCCTGCTGAAACAGAGCATTGGGCAGCCCCTAAAGGTACGGGAGTGCCACCGGCCGCAGCACATGCTGCACGTAGCGGTGGGCATTTAACGTGCCTTGAATACGCACTAGAGGTGACGTGGAATCATACGCAATAGCGCCCCAAACCATGATGCCGCGTTGTCTAGCGGTAGGGCGTTCCACAGTTACTGCCGGATTTGACCTTTCTCCACGCCGACGCCACACTCGTCTGCGGTGACTATCACTGACAGAACAGAAGCGTGACTCATCGGAGAACACGACGTTCCGCCATTCCCTCATCCAAGTCGCTCTAGCCCGGCACCATGCCAGGTGTGCACGTCTATGCTGTGGAGTCAATGGTAGTCTTCTGAGCGGACGCCGGGAGTGCAGGCCTCCTTCAACCAATCGACGGGAAATTGTTCTGGTTGATATTGGAACAGCCAGGGTGTCTTGCACATGCTGAAGAATGGCGGTTGACGTGGCGTGCGGGGCTGCCACCGCTTGGCGGCGGATGCGCCGATCCTCGCGTGCTGACGTCACTCGGGCTGCACCTGGACCCCTCGCACGTGCCACATGTCCCTGCGCCAACCATCTTCGCCACAGGTGCTGCACCGTGGACACATCCCTATGGGTATCAGCTGCGATTTGACGAAGCGACCAACCTGCCCTTCTCAGCCCGATCACCATACCCCTCGTAAAGTCGTCTGTCTGCTGGAAATGCCTCCGTTGACGGCGGCCTGGCATTCTTAGCTATACACGTGTCCTGTGGCACACGACAACACGTTCTACAATGACTGTCGGCTGAGAAATCACGGTACGAAGTGGGCCATTCGCCAACGCCGTGTCCCATTTATCGTTCGCTACGTGCGCAGCACAGCGGCGCATTTCACATCATGAGCATACCTCAGTGACGTCAGTCTACCCTGCAATTGGCATAAAGTTCTGACCACTCCTTCTTGGTGTTGCATTTGCTCTGTCAGTCAGTGTATAATAGTGTTATTTGCTTTACGTCCCACTAACTACTACTTTTACTGTTTTTGGAGACGCCGAGGTGCCATAATTTAGTCCCGCAGGGGTTCTTTTACATGCCATTAAATTACCGACACGAGGTTGACTTATTTGAGCACCTTCAAATACCACCGGACTGAGCCAGGATCAAACCTGCTAAGTTGGGGTCAGAAGGCCAGCGCCTCAACCATCTGAGCCACTCAGCCCGGCTTATTTTGTTTAACACAGAATCAGGTGTTATTCACTGTACCTTATAACAATCTACATATAATTTTGTTTTGCTCAATGTGGGTGGGCTGGCCCTACTCTCTTGGGGTAGTGAGCCTACCTTTTACTGGAGGCTGCAAGTTTGATTCCAGTACTTGGATCACAGGGCTGGATTGTGATCTACTCAGCCTATGTGAGAAAAATAATTGAAGAGCTATTTGACAGTGAGATACAGCCCGGTCTAGAAAGGCAAGAAACTGCCAAGAGGCTTCATCGTACTGACCATGGGTCCCCTCATAATCTACAAGCCTTTGGGCTGTGCCATGGTTACTTGGAGGGCCAGGGCCCGTCATGGTTGTACACAGGGGCGCAGCCGGGGAGGGGATTACTGGGGTTAGACCCCTTCCACCCCTATCGAACTTTTATAGAAATAAAATAAACAGAAACTGACAATAAACAAGTAACTAAATAAACACTTACAGAGGTGTAATTTTAAAATCCCAGATCTGCTGAATCTATTTTCTAAGAAGCCTCAAAAGTTGGATTTTAGATTGCAAACTGAACATACCATTTGCTGTAAAACTGTTGACCTTGATTGGATTGTTCTTGTTCTGTATTGGTTGATATTTAAGAAAGACTAAGCACACAACACTGTAGATTTACTGGGAACTCAACGAATCCATGTGTTGGCAACTGTTCAAAAGCGAATGATTGCTCTTATTCCCTGATAGCTACTCTGTAACCTTAGGCATAATGCACACAGAGATGATGTTGGCTCAGATGACGGGTGGAGATATTACGTGACGTGATGTGAGCGAAGCATACAGAAGAGTCGAAAACCTGAGTGACACAAACTTATTTTTTATAATGTCTTCTTCAAACGATGAAGATATCTTGGCTCTCGTACAGCTTGCTAATGTTCAAAGACAAAGAAGGTGTTTGGTGCACCCTTTGTGGTTTGAAAAGGGAAGTATGGATTATTTGACATGATGAAAGAACTGAACATGTATCCGGAGTATTTCCAGAATTGTTAGAGGATGCCTCAGCAATGTTTGTATAATGTATTACACAAACTAAAAGACAGAAAATGACTACAAATTGGAGATAACCTGTTAGTCCAGAAGAGAGAATTTTGATAATCTTAAGGTAAGTTAAACAGAACACTTAATGTATAGACATTTTATTTTTCCTTTTAGTAGACAAGAAATACTCGAAATTCCTTTTAACTTTCTTTAGTTTCATTCATTGTCTGAATGTAGATATTTACTTCAGTTGATTATCATTTCCTTTAGTATTTTCTGTCATAAAAATGAACGCCGTGTTCTCTGGCTCTGCTGTTTGCAGACGATGTTGACGTTGCGACGTGTGACGGTCTGCTGGTTGATTCAGATCTTACATCACTCTACCTCAGAGGTGCTCAGCTGGACACCCATTTAGGCTAGCCCAGTGCGGCCAGGCTGGTCTGACGTAAATATGGGCAACTTACGTAAGCAGCATACATCACAGTGAAGCGAGAGAGCCAATACACTTTGCAGGGAAGGCAACTGTGACTTCGGTTGTGATTACGAAGCTCTCCTCCACTACTCAGCGAAATGTTAATTGGGGTACAGTATTTAAAATAAGGAAAACTGACTTTTTCAAGATATTCCGATTTGATTTATACTGCGTTTGATGTAAACAGTCAGTTTTATTTCCTTATATTTAATCTTTCAAAGAAAAGTGACACGTAATGTTTTTTGTGTTACGATCTATAAAGGTACGGGTTGAAACGTACAAGCTACTATTTACAATTCCTTGGATGAAAATGACAGTACTACCATTTAAAAAAGTAAAATTCTTGTTATTCATTAAGCAAAACGTAATATAATTACATAACTCAACAAATTTACTGCTTGATTTTGCACAGCGTTGAAGTGTTGTGTGACATTCCCTGTTTACTGAATTTCTGAAAATAGTATTTAAAACTTATCAGGCATCTGATGATGATAGCTAGCCTCTAAATGGTGAGGGAGTTTCATCATGAGTGAGGACATTAGATATATACTATCCAAGTTTAAAGTACAACCGTTTAAATGCATCTACCAATTAGATATACAGTATGCCTTCAAATAAATAACCTAGCTGATTTTATTCCCGGTAAACATGATTTGATTGTTGTTGAGTTTATCAGATAATTTAAATGCAAACAACCACAAGCCATAGCTTATCCACCTTAACCCCGTATTATATTAGAAATGTTTCTAAAGCACCTCTTAAAATGTAATAGTGAAAATTGTAATTCATTACATACATCATAAAAATATTTGAGGTTGTAGGCCTAACTGTTCATTGCATTCGGTCAAGATACATCAACTGCAGTGAACATAAATAACTTATTTCTTAGAACGTAAATTGAAAATGACACGGATAACTGCCCTCTTTCTTGCGTTATTTTCGGCCTCCACTTCAAACTCTAGTATTGCTGCAGAGATCGAGAGTGACTGTGAGAACTTCGCCCAACCTTCATGGCCTGTGACGTATCCATGTTACTGGCTGAATAGCATACGCTCATCACCTGCCTGCCCGCATGCTTACGGTACTGGGCGCCCGCAGGACGGAATGCCCAGCGTGAGCTGCCAAGTCGGGGTCAGAAGGCCAGCGCCTCAACTGTCTGAGCCACTCAGCCCGGCTTTTTTGTAACCATCACTGGCTGCTGATGGAGAACGCTTCCTGCGAGCAAGGCTAGCAGAAGATGTTACTGGAAGAGGAGATTTGGGTAGATCATCTTCAAACCACTGATCACGTTCTTTGTTGCCATCACCATCTTCATTATAGACCGCATGAATATCCTCTCCCTCATTTGGTTTCAGCATGTTGCCTCTGCTAGGGTGGGACTTCAAAAACCTATTACAAAATTGCAGATGTGATGCTAGGTAATATTCCTCGATTGGTTTAACTTTTAAACTGATGGCCAAGCCTTTTTTTAAATACTTTGTGTGACGTCCCCTAATATTTTTCCACTGCTCCTTGTAATCGTTTACTGAAGAAACAGAACGATGTAATATGTTAAGACAACCAGAGTAAAGTATAGCTTTCACCAAAGTCCCAGTCTCATCCATGGCTGTGACAATATGGAAGCTGCTGGGGTATGGGTGGTGCTGAGTAATGACATTCAGAGCACGACTAGTGCATCTGAGTGTTATGAAAGGTGTTGCTCATAGGGTCAGTCGTGCTGTAATAGCACTTTCTGACCCAGTGAGGAAAGCAATGGCAAACTACCGCACTCCTCGTCTTGCCTAGTACGCCTCATTTTGGTGCTGCTGTTGGTTTTGCAGTTTCCTTATAACCGCATAACCTTTGGTGGGGCTATTTGAGGATCCAACCAGACTCTGGTCTGATGACCTAACAGACAGATTAAAATGAAAAATCAGCTCATTTAGAATTTCACAAAATAATAAATTATAACATAGTAACCTAAGCATTTCTTATTTATTTATAGACACTATCATTCTGTTTCCTGGAAGGATATTTGATGATGCGAAACATTGTGCATGAAACCCCTCAGATTATGCGGGAAAACTACAGCCAGAGTTCATACTTGCACCTAGTGCGGAGACACGGGTCAGGATAACGCAATGTTTCTACACCCTGTGGAATTTTCCTAATTGCGTGGGGAATAGATGGAAAACATCTTTCCACTAAATTCATGTTCTGTTCTTGTAAACTATAAAGGATTCTTTTCTGTAGCGTTGCTAGCTGTAGCAGATGGGGTGGTCTATTTTTGACTGGATATTGGTGAAAACAGACAAAAGATTAATGGACATGCTTTTCATTAGGGTGGATATGGACAAGCAATACAAGAAGAACGTCTCCATTTTGCTGAATCAGCTCCACCCTGGAGAAACACACAATCTTCCTTATTATTTCATAGCAGATGAAGCGTCTTCACTTAAAAGAAATCTGATGAAGCCTTATCCTCGGAACCAATCAAAAGATGAACAGAGAACATTCAATACCATACTGTCTAGAGAACGAAAATGCGTAGAACGTGCTCTCGGTGTACTGCCATCAAATTTCAGGGCCCTGACTATGTCCATATGTTATGACCCTTCAAAAGTTGATGGTATAATTCAAGCAATGTGCATATTGCACAATGTCATGGAAGTGTGATGGGACATTTTCCAGATCACATAATGACAATATTAATAGTTAATCCCATGAACGTACCACAACCAAGTAAACTAACACCAAAATACATCAAGAACTATCTTTGCATATACTTCAAAGAACGTGCTCCCATTCCATTTTAAGATAGATATTGCATGGAATGAACATACGGGTCTTCTGTTCCTACTAAAAAAAAAAAAGGTTCCCTATTTATGCTGTGTGCCAGTATTATTAAGCTGATAATAAATTGTTTTAATAAACTTACCTGCTTCGTTTACCTTGCGATAGTTTGCAATGTTCTGTCCTGTACACTTTTGTTGCAATAATCTGAGCAACTGAAGTCATAATGTTGGGTACTTTTCAATCTCTTCATAAAATTGAATATCAAATTCCAAATCATGGCTCATTTTTGTAGTCTTTTATAGCTTGCACTCTACTTTTCACTGAAGTCATACGCCACATATCACTTTCGAGGGCCATTCAAGGCTAGTAGAAGGAGACGTGGCCCTGGCTTCGTGATGGCATGCATGTGACCCGCCACAGCTGTGTACATTGACGCATTTGTTTACATGGAAGGGACTTGAAAAAGAGCCATGTAATCGCCTGATGTCCGAGCCATGTCTTCTCTGTGTGCATTGCGCCTTAAAATAGGCATTAGAGCCTTGTGGATGGTGTGAATGTCTACGTCTGTGTCATTATGAGTTTACTGTATAGTGCTAATTTATTTATCTTTAGCTCTTAGTGCTGGGATTGTCCAATGATAACGTTCTTCTTGCCTGGTGCAGATCTTTCTGTCTGGATATGGGATGATGATAATGAAAGAGGGAGAGGGTGAAACCCAGTTTTACAGCGCACAGCCTACTCCTGTCGAATAATACCAATGGGTCTGCTCAAGGCTTAACGTTTCCATCCGATGGGCGAATCACTATCAACAATATCATATGCCCTCTCTCCATTTGAACACTGCAGAAATGTTGGAAATTCAATCCAGGCTTTAGGTATGCATTCTGATAATTAGAAATTGTATACCACCACTTCTCCTGCCTTGCCGGCCAACATTCTGATTGTAAAATTTTCTTCCACCAGCGGGACTCAAAGCGGCTAACCACGGTGTCAGACTGTATAGACTTGATGCCCTAACGATCGTAGCACCTGTCAGGTGTATAGTGCTCATGATATCTATGAAGTATTCCACTCTCTTGAGTGTTGCAGTTATTTAATGAACATTTATTACTTTTTTTTTTTTTTTTTTTGCTATAGTCTTTAGTGAAGTATTTTGAAGAGTGGTGCAAAAATTAATCAAGCACAGGATGTTACAAATACTTTCTGTAGAGATTCCTGGTTGTAATAATAATGTTGAGTGTTTAATGTCCCTTCAACTGCTGAAGGTTTTAAGAGAGACAGGAGTGCCTGGATTTTGTATTGACAGTCGGTTCTGTAAGTTACTAGTAAAGTGATCAATGGAATACTTCGATAGTTGTTGGAATCCTTCCTATTCCATTGCTTGTATATAGGTGTAACTAGCAAGATACCGTGCTTCGCTACGGTATTATACTGAAATTTATAATTGAATGCTTATTGTTTTAGATATATAATCCGCCAAAATTCGCGATCTGACTCGTTTTCTGCGAGAATCCACCAAAATTCCCGATCTGACTCGATTTCTATTAGATTACGGCACGTTTCCTCCCATTTTTTAATCTTCCTTTCCAGGAATCGATTTCGTACTTCCCGGGCTCGGCTCAGGTATTCCTCCCGGTCAGTTGGGTCCGTAAATCTTTGCCATATTTTCCTATAATCATTTTAATATGTATAAAATCCTTCAGGAGATCCGGCGTGGTGTCATATTGGGTGCTTTGGCGGCACTGAACCCGCGGCCGGACTGCATTCTTAGTCATTACCCGTCCAGGAGCCGTTTCCAGTGCGGTCCGCACATTTGGCAACGGTCCGGAACATTATTATTATTATTATTATTATTATGTGTTGCTGGAATGGCTGATGACAGGGAAAACCGGAGTATCCAGAGAAAAACCTGTCCCGCCTCTGTTTTTTCCAGCACGAATATCACATGGAGTGACCGGGATTGGAACCACGGAACGCAGCTGTGAGAGGCCGGTGCGCTGCCGCCTGAGCAACGGAGTATACTTATAAGTACATTAAGAACAGTAAAATAAGTAGGTCTCGCCTCCTTCTACACCCCACCGCCGTTAAGTTTATTTACCGCCCTCCCCCCCCCCAAAAAAATTAAAAGAAGGCTTATTTCTGTATGTTTAAAGGAGATTCCAAACACCAATGTTCACGTCTATTGCCTTCAGTTTTGAGATATAAGTATCCCCATAAAAATAATTTACTTTTTCACTTCATTTCACACTACTCCCCCCTCTAAGTGAATTTTCCCGCAAAAAATACTTGTTTCTTTAATAGTAAAAGATCTTCTAAATACCAATTATCACGACTCTAACTTCTTCAGTTTTTGATTTATGTGTCCTCATGAAAGGAATTCAACTCCTTTACACTCCCACCCTCCAAGATGGTTTCCCCACCAAAACGCGTTTTTCTTTGTTTTTAAAAGAGATCGAAATACGAATTTTCCCGTCTGTAACAACTTTAGTTTTTATTAGATGTAGCCTATGCATTCTCATACAATTAAGTCAATTAAATTTTCAATCCTTTCACCCCCCATTTTCATTGGATTTTCCGAGAATACGTCTTTCTTTACTTTTAAAGCAGATTGCAAATATCAAATTTCACGTCTGTAACATCATTTTTGAGATATCAGTAGCCTAATTAAAAGAATTCAACACCATTTTCAGTCACTTTTACCCACCCCCCCACCACCCAAGTGGTATTTCCGAAAACTAAAAATACACGATTCGTTATGTTTAATAGAGATAAAAAATACCATTTTTCACTTCCGTAACATGTTAAGTTTTTTTTAGATATACTGTAAAAATTCTCATTTTAAAATTTCACCCCTTTTGAGTTCCCCTTAAGTGGAGTTTCCAAAAACAAATCACCTATGTTTCCTTACATTTACAGGAGATTCCAAACACCCACTTTTTATCTGTAACATTTTACGTTTCCAAGATATTCTGTAGATATAGTCTTTCAAAAAAATTCACCCCAATTTGTCACTCCTGTTTAACCGCCATTAATTGGATTTTCCAAAAACTAAAAAATACGTGTTTCTTTATTTTTAAAGGAGGTCCCATATACAAATTTTCAGTTCTGTAATATCTTTCGCTTCTGAGATGTAAGTATCCTCATTAAAGGCATTCAACCCATTTTCACCCTTTTACACCCCTCCTATTAGGATTTACAGGAAACAAAAAAATACGTGTTCCTTTATTTTTAGAGGAGATTCTAACCACCAATTTTTACATATGTAAATTTTAAAGTTTTAAGATGTAGACACACTCATTTTAAGAAATTCACCCTCCCTTTCACCCCCCAATATTTGGATTTTCCAAAAACAAAAAAATACGTGTTTCTTTACTTTTAAAGTAGATTCAAAATACCAATTTTCAGGTCTGTAATATCTTCAGGTTCTGAAATATAAGTAGCCTCATTAAAGGCATTCAACCGATTATTCACCCTTTTACACCCTTCCTATTGGGATTTTCCCGAGAAAAAAAAAAGAATAAGTGTTTCTTTATTTTTAAAGGAGCTTCTAAATACCAATTTTTACATCCATACACTTTAAAAGTTTTGAGATATAGATACACTCATTTTAAAAAATCACCCCCTTTTCATCCCCCCATTAATTGGATTTTCCAAAAACAAAAAAACATGTGTTTCTTTATTTTTAAAAGAGATCCCAAACACCAATTTTCAGGTTTGTAATATCTTCAGGTTCTGAGATATAAGTAGCCTCATTAAAGGCATTCAACCCCTTTTTCACCCCTTTTCACGATTCCTATTGCGATTTTCCGAAAAAAAAAATACGTGTTTCTTTATTTTTAATGAAGATTCTAAATACCAATTTTTACATCTGCAAACTTTAAAAGTTTGGAGATATAGATTCACTCATTTTAAAAATTCACCCCCTTTTCACCCTCCCATTAATTGGATTTTCCAAAAACAAAAAAATACATGTTTCTTTATTTTTAAAAGAGATCAAAAGTACCAATTTTCAGATCTGTAATATCTTCAGTTTCTGAGATATAAGTACCGGTATCCTGATTAAAGGCATTCAACCCATTTTCCCCCATTTTCACCCTTTTTCACCCCTCCTATTGGGATTTTCTGAAAACAAAAAAATACGTGTTTCCTTATTTTTAAAGAAGATTCTAAATACCAATTTTTACATCTGTAAACTTTTAAAGTTTTGAGATATAGATACACTCATTTTAAAATTTCACCCCCCTTTTCACCCCCTTAGCGAAGGAATATCCAAAAATCCTCTCTTAGCGAGCACCTACATCTTAATATGAATATATCCCCAAAATTTCATTTCTTTATGTCCAGTAGTTTTGGCTCGGCGATGATGAATTAGTCAGTCAGTCAGTCAGTCAGTCAGTCAGTCAGTCAGTCAGGACAAGTTATTTTATATATATAGATTACTGCTTTTGTCCAGTGAGAAGGTATCTTACATTCCATTCTAGTCTTATTACTCTGTGAAGCCATTTCATCCCTACCTTACTCAGTGAGTTGGCCATGCAGTTTGGGTCACGTGGCTGTAAAGTTGCATTTGGAGAATAGAGGGCTTGCACCACACTGTTGGCAGTCCTGAAGAGGGTTTTCTTGGTTTCCCATTTTCATACCAGGCACCTTAATTAAGGCCTGGCCACTTCCTTCCCAATCCTAGCTTTGTTCTATTCCATCGTCACCATAAGGCCTATTTGAGTCAGTGTAATGTTAATCCGATAGGATCCTGACCTTCCCATTATATTCCACCACTTCAGATCTAATTTCATATTATATTCCTGCGACTTTATGACAGTGTTGCTTATAATCCTTTCCATGAGTGTAATTTCACCGCCATCATTGTTCTCTTCCCCATGAGCTGCCAGCTTTCACAAAAAAGAAATTATAATGCTATTCCTTCTGATACAATGGTAATTGGTATTATAGTAACATTGACTTCACATGCTGTCCTCTTCTTGCTCTCTGCTGCTGCCACCTGCTCCTTCGCTAGCCACAGCAACACTGAATGCCTCATTGACGTTTGGAAGATAGTCCTCAGATTGTATCCCCACCTCTGTATATCCTGGATATGCCTGTGGGATGTCACAAAGAAAAATTGACATAATTTGCCCAGATGTTTCGAATCCAGCATTGCCCTGCCTCTGAATTTACACAAACTCAAAAACTTACATATAATGGTAATCAGTATTCCACTCTACCTTAACATTGGTTTCATCAGTTTCCCTTCAATGTTCTGGGTATGGATTTCAGGATCATTAGGTCACACAAACAGTGTGGTGAATATATCACTTCCCTTGGAGCTGGCTGTCAGTCTTCCATCAGTTTATACTCTCATACCACAGGAAAAAACAATGATCAAAATCTATACAAAGGGAAATAATTAATTTAAATGAAGCAGAAGCAGTTCAACACCAGAAGGTTTTACAAAATCCACTAGAAAACCAAAAGTCATACCAAAAGTTTCCTTGCTACTCCATTCAGACCCATACCGTAATGACTTCTGGAAGAACCAATATTGTCAGAATGAACCGTTAATGTGACAGAATGTAGCCAATCAGGAGACAAGAAGAGATGAAATCAGTAACTAGCAAACATGTAAATATTACTCACAACCACCCCTTCTAGTAAGTTTAGAAGCAAGAAATTTGTCATTGCAAAAGAGGATGAGACTATATTATAGATTGATCGATACTGTGATGGAGGGCGTGATTGGTGCATTTCATGATTTTCATCTCATACAGTATTTTCAGGGGGAACAGGACCTAACCAATCACTATCAGTTATTTTATCAAAAACAACCTAACTGTGCCTATCAGTAATTTTGACACTGGCAGTAATAAGTATTAAGGTTGCTCCACAACCTAACTGAACTCTAACCTAACCCTGTCACTAACAGTGCTTTCTGGTAAATCAAAAACTAACTAGTCATTAACTAACCATGTATTGGAGGGAGAGGGGTACAGCCCCCCCATAGAGATGTCATGACTAACAGCAATGTTAATTCACACTGTATTTGTTAGCCAGTAATCCTGGAAACTCGACTCTTGTTATCTTGGCATTCCATAAAACTCTACATCTGCAGAAGTTTTTTTATTTCCATAGCGGATAAATATATATATTTATTTTACAAGTTGCTTTACGTCACACTGTCACAGGAGTAGGAAGGAAGTGGCCTTGGCCTTAAGGTACAGCCCAAGCATTTGCCTGGTGTGAAAATGGCAAATGACACAAAACCATCTCCAGGGTTCAAAAGTGGGATTTGATCCCACTATCTCCTGAATGCTAGCTCACAGCTGTGTGCCCCTAACCGCACAGCCAACTCGTGTGGTAATCGTGAATTAGTCTTATTATTTTATTTGTATACAGTACTTAGACTGATCGAGCGATATGACTAGGGGTAGTGATATATTTTTTTTCCTTTTGTTGGAACATAACATTCCTGGTGACAAGTGACTTGTATGGGGAGATTCCTATATTACCTATCCTCTGGTGGAACCTTATGAAGGTGGGATAACTTCAAATCAATTACCCATCACTCCCTTCATTCCTATCTATTTTTGCTGTAGGTAGACTTTCCATTGAAAAATGAATTGTAAAGATTGAATGGCATCCAATACCTGCATGAATTTATTTCAGTTAAACTTTCCATGGATTGTACTTTCTAATGAATCGATGACGTGAAAGTTTTCAAGTTCAATGCTGCATTTTTTGACCAGTGTATGTGTTGAGTGAGAGGAAGAGGAATCAAAACAACGTGAGTATGGGAAGGATACTGGACATGTTAAAGAGTCTGGATAAAGGGGGAAATGTAGATTAGAAGTTGGATGGACAACAATAATTGGCTGGAGAAAGAAGAGATCAGAGATTGAGCCTTGTTATGTTT
The DNA here is from genome assembly GCF_040414725.1 of Anabrus simplex. Classification (NCBI taxonomy): domain Eukaryota; kingdom Metazoa; phylum Arthropoda; class Insecta; order Orthoptera; family Tettigoniidae; genus Anabrus; species Anabrus simplex. The sequence continues at coordinate 175,192,112 of NC_090266.1, read as the reverse complement.
TATGTAGTAACCCTTTCCCAAGTCTATAAAACTACACCCTCTGTCTACTTAGTTCGACTTTGTGAGACTGTACTTTATTGGCAGCCATGTAAATCCATCGGCCATCAGTGCACAGATGGAGAATGGGGTGAATAGACAGTGAGAGGGAAGATGGAGTGATGTGAATATTGTTATGACAATTGCAATAAAAAACTTTTTGAAACATTTGTGATGGATTTTTTTGTGTATGAAATTTAGTCACTATTATTGCTACTTGATTCTTTACAGTGGCAAATATTTTTAGACTAGCACACCATTTTCTTTAACTCATTAGTTTGTTAGCATTTTGTGATTGATGAGAATAGTAGTAATAGAGCTTGCAGATATTATAGAACTGATGCCATATGTGGGGTGAGCTTAGCTTCTGGCATTCCATGCAGCATCATAAAGGATCTTTTTTTTTTTTTTTTTTTTTTTTTTTCCTCTCCCAAGTTTCCATTCCCCACCCTGAAGGGGTGGGGCGGGCCACCTAGAGGGTAACTCCCTCTCTCTGGCCAGGAGAGGTGACGGGGTTGTGGAGAATTGTTTAGAAGAAGGAGATGGGAATTGGCGGTGTGAAAAGTAGAGGAGATAGGGAGTAAGGGGTCACTTGGCTAGGGGCCGGTTCTACCACCTACTGGTAAAGTAGCGCGTAGTTTGCCCTCCGCGTAAAAGGATGTTTCCGTTCGACCACCCCCAGGTAGCGCTATCGGCAGCATAAATCGTGGTTACCCAGCGCGTAAATTATCGGCCACTTCGAGGGCCCGATAAGACTTTTTCTGCCGGGCAAGTTTTGAGAGTTGAACATTATTAGCTGTATTTCTGGTGACATACAACTTAAATTAGCTTAATATACTGAAAAAGCATGATACTGTAACAGTGGCCGATATTGTATTGCAGGATCTTGAACATTAATGCTTCGCTTGTGTTGCAACGGTCACACCAGCCTCTCGCATCGGTAGCTTAGTAGGGAACACATTTTATAAGTCAAGCTTTCGTAAAGAAACTTTAAAAGGATATAAAATCAAAATCTGTTTGGAAATAATTTCAAATGGGCTTTGATTTTCTACTTTTTCAATTTTCAGACACGAGGTATAACTTAATGTATGTATCCTAACTGTTGAAGTGTCCTCGTAGCGTAATGGCTAACACGCTTACTTTGTAATACGAGGTATGCAGGTTCGAATCTTCATTATGACGAATCTTTTTTATTTCCATTATGAGGGTCGTGTTATTCTGTATGCCTCTTTTCATACGTTCTTTTGTTAATAATATGTTTCATTGAAATATTTTATGACGAATCTTTTATTTCCATTATGAGGGTCGTGTTAATCTGTATGCCTCTTTTCATACGTTCTTTTGTTAATAATATGTTTCATTGAAATATTTAATCACAATATTATGTCTACTAGGAAATTGCCTTATATGTATGCTACGGTATTTATAGAAAGTGGTGTTATGATTAATAGCACATAGGACTGTCGTCCAGGTAGCAGATTCCCTATTAGTTGTTTACATAGTCTTCTTGTAAATTATTTCGAAGAAATTGGAAACTATTCCATTCCCGAATTCCTCTTCCTATGAATGGATATTTATCCCGATTAGTTCTTTACATTTACAGTACCTACCTTCCAACTTTATCTTCATAAAGTTAAACATTAGAATGAAATGCTTTATCAATAAATGGAAGCATGTGGAATTAAACGAGGTCACAGAACTAGTTGCAAATAGACCATCGTGGAGATACTTAATCAATTCACAGAAGCCTGCAGATAGAATGCTCAAAGGCAATCAGTCCGTAAAGAAGGGGGGGGGGTGTGTGTGTGTGTGTGTGTGTGTGTGTGTGTGTGTGTGTGTGTGTGTGTGTGTGTGTGTGTGTGTGTGTGTGTGTGTGTGTGTGTGTGTGTGTGTGTGTGTGTGTGTGTGTGTGTGTGTGTGTGTGTGTGTGTGTGTGTGTGTGTGTGTGTGTGTGTGTGTGTGTGTGTGTGTGTGTGTGTGTGTGTCTCTCTCTCTCTCTCCCCTATATGGAAGCGCGTAAAAGAGAGTTAAGAACAATGGCAGGGAACGAAAATACATTTTAAAATGTAAATTAGAAATACGATGAAAACCTGCGTACCTTCTATTACGGAGCGAGCGACTTGATCAATCTACTACGAAAATACTTTTCAAAAACGCTGCCTTACATGACAGGTTATAACGGGCGTAAGAATATGTAATCTCGAGGATTTTAATCCCAATTAGGTATTGATCTTGAAGATCATAGATTAAAATCACGAAAGCTTGACATAAATCGTTGTCCATAACTCTTAAGACTCCCCTTATTAGGCTTTTTGGTGATAATCAGCAAACGCAAGCACAGGGAAATAAGACAGTCGAAATGAGTTTCATGCATCTGACGATAGATAGCACCACACTCGAAAGCGAGAAGTCGCTGAAAATCAGTCTAGCCAACTTCGTATATCGGTGTCTAGCTCCGGGTAGCTACCTAGCGCTTGCACGGAGGTGGTTGGACGCAAGCCAAAGTACCAGCCGATTTACACCTCCAGGTAGTTTACCTCCCGGGCAGCTGCCAGCCACTTTACCAGCAGATGGTAGAACCGGCCCTAAGGGGAATGTAAAGATATATATATGCTTTATTGTTTGATTAGGGCATAATTACATGACAAATAATACATACAGATATGCAGAGAAAAGAGCTTTAGATAGGTGTGCAAGGGAAAAGGTGAAGAGCAAGGAGGTGATAAAAGTAGGAGAAGTGAACAAGTGATGTAAGTAGAAGGTGAAGATTGTCGGAGGAAAGTGGATGTGGTGAAAAAGAACTAGGTGGGGGTGGGTTAAAATGTAAATTGGAAGTATGTGGTTGGGGAGGAGGGGCAGGCCGGGGACGCCGACAAGGGGAGGGAGATTAGTTCAAGGGTTGGGGAGGAGACCGGGAAGGTTCAACGCGATGATGGCAGCCGTAGAGATGCAATCCTAGGTTGATGAGACGTTGTGCGTACTCAGGCGTCGGGAGATGGAGGTGCAGCAGGTATGTAGGTCCATCGGCGTTGAAGATTCGGGAGGCATGTTGTATCGGAAGTCCTGATTGGCGAAGGTCGTGTACGATGAGGTCAGAGGGGAGACCGGGATTTACCCCTCGTACAACGCAGCTATAAGTTGTCCGTTGTTCTGGTGGTGGTGGTGGTGGCAACGATGGGCGATGTGCTGGAGTTATGGTAGTTACCTCGGCAGATGGCTGAAGCTGTGCGGGTTGTTGAACAGGGGAAGGAGAAAGAGGGGGAGGAAACGTCATTAAGGGGAAAGGATGGGGCGTTACTGAAGTTGTTATAGGAATGTTAGGGGAGGCGTGTGCAGAAGTGTTGGTGGTGGTAGTAGTAGTAGCGGTGGTTATGATAGGGGAGGAGTAGGGAGAAGTCGAAGGTGGAGGAGGTGGTTGGTATGGAGGAGGCGTTGTTGCTTCAGGCGAAGTAACTGGTGGAGGCGTTTCTTGATTGGTGTCGATGAGCTGGGCCATGATATTTTGGGGCGTAGCTACCACTCGATGAAGACGATGGCGGATCAGTGCTCCATGATGAACGATGTGGTCGCGGTCAGCTGAAGAGGGCAAATATAGCAGTATGTTTTCTGAAGGTTCTGAGCCTTCGAGGAGCCTGGCGGCACAATGGACACCAGATGGGCGAAGGTCATGGAGAATGTCCTCTTCCGGGATGACTAGGTTGACATCACGAACTGTACAAGTGTACATAGTGGGAAGGCCGACCTCCAACTTGGTGCCAGCCTATTTGCTTTATTAAGGTCGGCAGGCTGCGAAGTATAGATGGGGCGTCACCCAGCCGAAAAAAGAATGAGAGAGGGTTGTGTGTGTGTCCTGAGATAAAGGATCCCTGAAGCGGACCTCAAACTTCTTGACGTTTTGCGGATGCCAATTGTGTGAGACTGCAAGCACGACATCATGTTACAGAACCAGTGTACGCTGCAGAGCAGAGCTGCATTGTGTCATGCGGACAGCCTGTCTCGCTGCATCTAAAACTAAAACTAACTGAGCGCGTGGATAAATGTTTCAGTTTTGGAATTTTGAGTGCATTTGACACAGATGGGGACATTTTCATTAAAATATAGAAATAAAATCATAATTTTATGCTGAGTGATTTGCATTTTATAGTTTGTTGAAGAAAATAGCCGTAATCAATTTCCAGCAGTATGCATAGTGTTGGCTACCGAGTGTATGATTCAAAGCAGAGTATCGATTCATTCAACTGTCCCGAGTGAATCAAATCTCAGCAACAGTGAGCAGGCGAGTTCATGGCACATGATTCAGCTGACTTGTATCAGACAGTGCTGAGTGGCGCACTCGTGGATCAGTGAGACACAACACACACAAGGTTCATTATCGGAACATTGGCGAGGAGATAAACTTCCGCTGCAGGCAAGACATACAGAGCCAAGGTTCACTGAAGGAATCGCACACTATAACAGACTCTCGCTCTCAGCTCATTTGAAAAAAATACCCAAAAGCATTCACTGTCTTCTTCTTACAGGGAGGTTTAAATAATAGTTGGATTTGTTTGCAGTGTTAAAATGGTTGTCGGAACATAATTCCAAAGTAACTAGTAAGTATGTTATTCTATTTATTAGTCTAATGAATGTAGTATTATAACTTAGTTGACATTCGACAATTAATTGAACTCTCAAACTTACCATATGATTATGAGTCATGCTTATGACCACTAAAAATTATCTGTTTTATATTGGGAAGAACCGCTCAGTATTCTCTCTGTTTATATGTCACATCATTGCACAAGACTTAAATAGACGAATCACAAATCACAAGATCACTGGTGTACATGGACAAGTGAGTAAGTAAGCTGACTGATGCAATAACTTAACTATGATGATGAAATAGAAAACTGTGAATACAGTGAAATTTCCAAGTTCTTTGAAATCATTTAAGAAAAGACTAGGCAAACAATAAATAGGGAATCTGTCTCCTGGGTGACAGCCCTAAATGCAGATCATTGATGATTATGCGTGTACAAATATTTTTTCATGTAATTCTATGTACTTCTTTAGTGGAGTTGTCACTGTGGGGGAAGGGCTTTATAACATCAAAACTTGATGCAAAGAGGTGGCTGCAGGAGCAACTTGAATCTAAAAGCTGGATGTAACAGGAATGCTGTTGCTGCTGTACACACACACATACACACACACAACAGGAATGGTTACTCTAATGCGTCAATCGGATCTTTGTATTGATTCACTAATGCGAGTGGAAGCAAATGAATCGATTCAGTAAATTGAATGAAAACTTCAGTTCAATTTTTTTTAACATGACAGTTCACAAGACAGACAGAAAGCGGACTAATATTCTTTACAGTTGACATGTCTTGGTCCTCTGGACTACGGACATCTGTTTACAGTACCTTATCGATATTGCAGCTGTGTAAACATCCTACTCCTCAAGATAATATCCCTCGGAAGTAATGAGTCAGCTGTCAGTGGATTAATTTATGCTTTAAGACACTGGTGCTAATGTATATAACGTTGATACAATGAGAGAATATTACCCTATAATCTTGTTATATCACCTCTCTCATCCCCGGAAGATCTTCAGTATTACCACACATTTGTTACTTCATTTAGGGAATTACGACATCGTGGTCATCAATCCTTTGTATGTGTAACTTGCACTGGTTCACACAACATGGTGTCTATGCCGTGTGGGTACTCGGAATTAATTAATGTTAAAATATGAAAGGAAATAGTTGTGGAGCTATGAAAAATTTCATCGCAATATTTGCCTGGAGTTGAAATAAAAACCATGGGAAAATATTTCAGTCATCTCATTTGTGTCTAATCTATGCACAGTACTCACAGTTTCTTTTCACACAGTCAGTTAATGTCATTACTCTGTGGATGAAAAGTATTTTGGTATTGATTTCTGTTTTAGTGAAGTTTCTTGTTTCTTATGTATGACACAAAATATTCTGCAGAAGTAGCTTATCAGCGAGGGAAGCATCTTCCTATTGTTCCATATACTCCATCAACCCTTCAGCCCACTGAAGTGCAACTCCATGGCTAAAAAGCTTCTCTGGAATGAGAGGAATTTAGTCGTCTTTGTCACTTTCATTAGCTTTGTCGATTTGCCCTTGGGCTCATCTCACAATATTGTCACTAAATGCCTCATGACCAGTTTCCATTTGGTCAACTTCAAACCAGTCTTCAATGCTGTCACTGTTGATGTTACTACATCCTGGGGTAGATTGCAAGGCAGTCGCTAGCGCAGCTGATCAAAATTCTTTACCTTCTTCAAAACTGAGGTCTGCTTCTGCAATTTCTGGAATTAAATCTATGTTTTTCCATGAATTGGCTATGGAGGATTCCTTCACCTTTGACACTTGACTACACGACCACTTGCTCGGTCCCACAGTTTACCGTGGTTAATCGAGAGTCTGTTGTAGCAGATCTCTCAAAATACTAAACATAAATTCATAACAAAGTAGGCCTATTAAAATATTACTTTTATGCTGCTGATATCAGTGCCATGTTTTCTGTAATAGAATAAAATCACAAGCTAGGGGCTAGGATAGTAATAATTATGGTATAGCTTTTACATACTTTTTTAACTACTGCAGCTTTAGAGACCCTGGGATGCTGGAATTTTGCCCTGAAGGAGATCTGAAACATACCAGTAAATCTACTGACATGGCTCTCTCACATTTAAGCACAGTCAAATGCCCAGTTACTGCACTGGAATTCGATCTTGCAACCTTGGGCATTGCATGTGAGAACGTTACTGCTGCGCTTCAGTCAGTCTAGGGACTAGGGGTCGCATTTTGTGTTCTCCTAATCTTATTTGGCTGTTAAATTCTATTACTTTACATTTTAAGTAAACTTTGGACTAAAAGGGTGTGTAAAATACATTGCATGATTGTTCTGTTTATAATGAAATTTCACTTCACTCTGTAATAATAATAATAATAATAATAATAATAATAATAATAATAATATGGTAACTCAACTTCCGCTTGCAAACAAAATTAAGCTGGGAGTCCAAGAAATAAAAATTGTAGAAAGCTTTAAATATTTAGGTGAAATAATCACATACAACCTGAACGAGAAACCAGCATGGCAAAATAGAATAGATAAACTGGTTACAGCACAGCATGTTACCAAGAATACATATAATAAAAAGTGTCTCTCAATAGCAACCAAATTGAAACAGTACAAAACAGTCACCCAGCCACAAGTTACATATGCGTGGGAAACATTCTAAACAACAAACACAGTTGCAGTGGATAGAGTACTCAAGTTAGAAAGGGGAATACTGAGAACCTGTTTAAATAAAACATCAGGACATCAGTAGACGAATAAGTTTGAGTGGTGTCTTTAAACGGAGTCTGGAGACTAGGTTCCAATGAGACATTTTATAAAGAAATAGAACCTGTGACTAGCACAGTGAAGAAGAAATGAATATCATTCTTAGGGCATCTAATATGGTCACCAGAAAATAGAATCGGTAGAAAAATAATAGAAAAAATATGGAAGAGTAAGATTAAGAATATTAGATGGATAACAGAACTTAAAAGAGGACATGACAGATTTGCATGTTACAATAGAAGATTTAAAATACAAAACAAATACACTCAACATATTGAAAGATAAACACACTAGACTAAAGATGATGTTATTTTGTACAGAGTAATAAATAAGTTACAAGATTGTGAGCAGCTGCAGGGTGACCTTGATAGTGTTGTGAGATGGACGGTGGGCAATGGTATGATGATAAACGGGGTTAAAAGTCAGGTTGTGAGTTTCACAAATAGGAAGAGTCCTCTCAGTTTTAATTACTGTGTTGATGGGGTGAAAGTTCCTTTTGGGGATCATTGTAAGTACCTAGGTGTTAATATAAGAAAAGACCTTCATTGGGGTAATCACATAAATATGATTGTTAATAAAGGGTACAGATCTCTGCATATGGTTATGAGGGTATTTAGGGGTTATAGTAAGGATATAAAGGAGAGGGCATATAAGTCTCTGGTAAGACCCCAACTAGAGTATGGTTCCAGTGTATGGGACCCTCACCAGGATTACTTGATTCAAGAACTGGAAAAAATCCAAAGAAAAGCAGCTCGATTTATTTTGGGTGATTTCCGACAAAAGAGTAGCGTTACAAAAATGTTGCAAAGTTTGGGTTGGGAAGACTTGGGAGAAAGACGAGCTGCTAGATTAAGTGGTATGTTCCGAGCTGTCGGTGGAGAGATGGCGTGGGAGGACATCAGTAGACGAATAAGTTTGAGTGGTGTCTTTAAAAGTAGGAAAGATCACAATATGAACATAAAGTTGGAATTCAAGAGGACAAATTGGGGCAAATATTCGTTTATAGGAAGTGGAGTTAGGGATTGGAATAACTTACCAAGGGAAATGTTCAATAATTTTCCAATTTCTCTGTGATCATTTAAGAAAAGGCTAGGTAAACAACAGATAGGGAATCTGCCACCTGGGCGAATGCCCTAAATGCAGGAGAGAATGGCCCCTTAGTTGTTTACGGAGGTCTGATGGTCACTGACTTGTTGCTCCATGTGTTGTATGAATTGGGCTATCCACTCCTCAACCAACACAAGGGGCTCACATGTTTCACGTTTTTCATCTATGAGATCTTTTAGTCCCCCTTTCGAAGATCATTGACAGTATATAATGAATAAGACTACGATGAAATATAACACGAGGGAATCTCTTAAAACCGTTTCACGCTAACCTGGCGACGTTTTATCCATCTATACAATTCGTTTTTCAACCAATACATGTTGATCTTAGACATCTATAACAAGATAGCAGTTTACAATAGTTCATTTTATTGTGTAAAAAGTGTTCCCAACTATAAACAGTTTAATGCCATCGTATGAGGATTATGTTCATCGTTCCGTACGAGTAATCATTCACAGCAACGTATCATCAACAATTCATACCATTCACTTACACTTCAAGCTATTTTAATGTCACCAAATGTTTTAATAGACATATTATATTCTTACTGATCATTTTATATTGTAATTAGTTTTATCATTGTATTAATAGACGTTTTTACATAATATGTACTGGAATCAGGGCCCTAGGTTATTTTGGCTGATGATGCTCACAAAGCATGAGCGACACGTTAGCACTCATAGTTGGGGTAACATTATTTTTCTGAACATATGACTTCATTTGAGCCCAAATCATTCCTATGGGGTTTAAAAAGCAGTAATATGGAGGGAACCGCAATACTTCATGTCTACATCAGGCTGCGATCTCCTCTACAGCGTACCTTTTACTGATATTGGCTGATTTTATGCAATATACCTTGATGGATATTGGAAACTGAATTAGATACTGTGTGAGATAGTTTGCATTGTCCATCACGATTACACCTTACACATTTTCGGTCACATGGTAGGTTCTCCATAAGATAGGACTTAAACCAGTTTTTGAAAACTTGAGCTGTTATTTTGTCATGGCTATCACCTTTGCACCCTTCAATTATTTTAGTTGACAAATAAAGAATTTTCCACCCAGCTCTCACTGCCCCAGCATGCAACACCATAATTGCAGTGTTGGCGCCTTAGTGCCTTCAGTATGCAATTACACGTGTCATCATCCCACCATTGCTGCACAATGTCATGCATGTTATACACAGTTACATCTAGATAGACAACTCTGCACACCTCAGAACGCGGCTTATGGAGACAGCCTGTCAATTTGTATCGCCAAGCTACTATTCTAGCAGATTACATTAGTCCTTCCTGAATGTGGAAACAAAACTCAAGTTTTATTAACTGCTATCGTGCAATTTTTTTCATAAGGAAAGTCATACACACACTTTTCAAATATTTCAACAGTTCCTGTATGGTTGGCGACTTGCCCTTAGTAAAGAATTTATATATCTTGCGTCCCATCAAGTCACAGCAAGAAACCTTCAATTTTGTTAAAAATAACCCCATTATAACAACACTTTTTGGAGTTTGAGGACTTTTTGTACTATTTTCCTAGTAGTTTTCTTGTCAAGTTTCAACATTTTAGCTGTCTCCGAAGTATGACCCTTACCTAAGTCGTTTATGTAATGTACTCGTATGCATTACATACCAGTCGTTGACTTTGCTTACTTCAAGTTTGTCATCTTCTTTCAATAACTACTACTACTACTACTACTACTACTACTATTACTATTACTACTACTACCAGGCACAGAACCGCTGCTACTCGGTTGATTATCATTGCTACTGATGTTCAGCTTAGGATTGTTTGTGTAAATTGGTAAATTTAATTCAGAATTTTCTAGTGCATTAATTTCCAGGTTTGATACCCAAGGCCTCCACATTATTGTATGAAGCTGACTGAAAAGCAACACTCTTCACAAATTTTAAATAACGAAGTGAATATTACAAGACTTTCAAACAACGAACAAAACACATTTGAATTGTATTGTCTGAAAAAGAGACTGATGTCTGTTATAATAATAAGAGGTGTATTATAATAATTCTGTGTGGCTATTTCTAGCAGAGTGCAGTCCTTATAAAGGCAGACCCTCAAGTGAGGGTGGGCAGCATCTGCCATTTGTAGGTAACTGCGTGTTATTGTGGTGGAGGATGGTGTGGTGTGTGAGTTGCAAGGATGTTGGGGACAGCATAAACACCCAGCCCCCGAGCCATTGGAATTAATCAATGAAGGTTAAAATCCCTTACCCGGCCGGGAATCGAACCCGGGACCCTCTGAACCGAAGGCCAGTATGCTGACCATTCTGCCAACGAGTCGGACAGAGGTGTATTGGCAACATAGCTATGAAGATTTGTCATGGGGAGTGGAAACTTCATTGTAAATCCTATTACCTTCATAAAATCATCCTGTGCCACACAACCAATGCTTGGAAGGGGCCAGGAGTTCAGTCGCTTGCTGCGGCCTTTACTTACTGGTGGAGATCTGTTGGCGATCCCATCTTTACCTAATATGATGTAGGACTACATTTTGCCAGCAGAACCCACTCACCGAGAAATTGATTCAGTAAGGTGGCCGAATTTATCCTGGGGTATCTGGTACCACAAGTGGAACAGCAGGTCCTCCAGTTGGCGTACACTGCTGGACGGTGTTGATGTAGCACGAATGAGCATCTCCAAGTCGAACTCAAAATATTCACTGGGGTTCATATCAAGCTGTTTTGGGACCCATGGCATTAAAACAAATTCACTATCATTTTCCTTGATCTAGTCCTTGACAATCCTGGCAGTGTGGCATGGCGTATTCTCCTGTTGGAAGTGGTTGTTACAATCAGAGAGCACTGTTGACATGAACGGATGGACTTGGTTCGCAATAACGTCCAATACCAGATAGTGATTGTTGTACTGGAATAATGGGCCCCAGTGTGTCCCGTGAAAACATTGCCCATATCATCATATCTCCTCCACCAGTCTGTCTCCAGCCGACCATGAAACCATGTGTCACAGCCTCTGATGGAAATCTGTGTACATGCGATCGGCAGTTGACGTGATGAACCAGGAATCTGGATTCATCAGACCATACAACCTTTTTCCAGTCATCCACAGTGGTGGTGATTTTGTACCCACCTCATGCATTGCTTTCGGAGGAGTACAGTTAGCATTGGGATACGACTGGGTCGTTGACTCCGCAGTTCCATGTGCAGCAGTGATCGACGAACCATGTGGTGGGAAATATTATCCTGATCATCACCGTTGTACCTGTTGGTGATTTCTCGAACAGGGCCCCATGGGCACTTCAAACAATGCACAACATCCTCCATTGGCCCAACATCAATGAGCTGCTGTCGACACACGGCTGACGCATCATTTATAATACCAATATAATGCTCCGTTATTGGACATTATAAATTTTCCAGCTATCTCATTCTTGGTTGCCTGCATTTTGCCCTCATGTGCTAAGTTAGGCTCATCAGTTGGGACTTAGCACACCACCCAAGATGCAGGGCTAGTGCTTACCATGGAGGCCACTGCATAGGCTACTTGAAGCCACTAGCAGTGCCAATGCACTATGAGAGTTATGTCTCATTTCCAAAAATTGATGTCTGCCTGGCCATCAGATAATACAGCTGTTAATTCCCATAGGGAATTTAAAATATATATATATATATTATATGACGCATCATTTGCCGATCATTGTAACACTTTCAGTACGTGCTCACAACAGCGGCACAAGAGCAGCCCACAAGCTGCGCTTTTTCAGTGATGCTTGTATCAAGGTGCTGTGCAATCACAATTTGCCGTCTAGCAAACACAGAGAGATTGGTGGCTATTCCCCTTTTGACGCCGGAGATAATACAAACGGCAAGCAAGGCTATAGACCTGCCCTGTATACCATGCCTCCAGCATGTTACGTGTTACTCTTCCAGGTGTGCTAAATATTCCCAGGTTGGGGTGGTCATAATGCAGTGGCACATTGCATGCTGTTGACATCTCTTGATAAGGGACTTCTCAAGTTGTGTTAACATTTGTTAATTCATCCATTGTGACTTACATGTTTGGGGCTAATGAAATTCAGTTGAGGTTCTCAAATAGATATATTTCCAGAAGAAATAAGAAAAATTGCTCTTCTGTGCTATTTTGCTTTTTGTCTGTTTGTTGACTATTTTTTTCCTTCCTTTCCCTACCAATTTGTTGGATATCTGCAAATTTGAATCATTGAGAGCTCATCGCATGGAGCATCTGACAGTTATAGGGTTGTAGTCTTACTCTGCTCTTAGAAGGGATGAAGAATGCCTTCTTCTCATTGTTAGAAGCAAATTTTTGTTGTATTAATAAATTGTGGGTTTTATCCTCTTTTTCTTGATATGTACCAGTTTGATACCAGGTTTGCAGGAGAATCACAGATGAATTGTCTGGTCTTCAAGTTAAGTAATAGTCTCCATGCATGATGTTGTTAACTCTAATATTTACAATTCAAAATTTGTATTATATTTCATGTCCTCTGACTGTAAATAGTGGAAAGATATTGGAAATATACATCCTTCTTTGGAGAACTCTGTGGATTTTCCTTCTACCTTGCTGTCAGTGTGTTATCTACAGTCTTATTTGATCATCTATTTCATATATGAATGTGTGGTATTTTTTTTCTTTTACAGTGTTAAATTGATAGCCAACATTATTAAAGAAATTATTCTTGTACATTCTGTTTTCACCCCCTCTCGCAGATAAATTGCAACAGTCTGCTCTGATGGCATGTTTGAGTGGTACTTTACTGCACTTGAAAAAAAAAAAAAAAAAAAAAAAAGAGAGAGATTACATCAGTGGCAGTGTATTTAGGTCCTGGTTTTCAAAGTACTGTAGCTATCTCAGTTTCTGGTAATTGTTGTTTCTTTCTTGTTTGGCTAGGTTAACGTGCTATGGTATGGAGCAGGCTGTACAGCCAGCACCTTGGTGGCTAGTGTTGGGTGGTGGGAAGTAGTTTCACACCTCAAGCAGCTTACACACCTATGCCAGCTGTAGACGACACGGTTGCCGTGCTTGCCACAAGGGATGGGCCAGATGCCACGTGGGTCAGTGTGTACGGTTGCCACCCCTGCTCCCTGGTATGCACTAGCTACCTGCAGCACAACCACACCAGGTTCGAGCTATTGTTGTACACGAGAGGCTGATTTCGGAAAATTTAAATAGATGAATATTAATAAAAACAACTGATTTATGTTAATGTGGTATTTTAACTATTTAACTAAAATTAAGTAAGTTTATAATATTAATTGATTTATGGTTCAAAAACAAGATTTTTTTGGAAATAAGGTTTTCAATGCTGGTGCAATACATGCTTGTGACTTTCAGTGCATAGAATACAGAAAAACATTAATTATATATATATGAAAATGATTCATGCTCAGGGTTGAAGAAAACTAATCGGTGGTTAAAAGTTTTAGGGAAGCTTCTTTATTTGCTTTGTTGGATTTTTGCTTGTCATGGATTTACTTTTTACTTCTGTGGTTAAGAAAGTTACTGGCATTTGGATTTTCAAGTTTGTTACAAAACAGTTTATAATTCATATCAGTGGCTTTTGGGATTATTTTACATATTAAAGTAGTGCTAGGAAATTTCAACAAATGATGAGGTTATGGATGAAAAGATCATTTAGAAAATCTTATCTAATGATTTTGTTTGTCATTTATTTCAATAGTACTCCATACTTCCCCAGTTAAAAATCTTCCTCATGCTTTTAAAATGTTGTGGCTTATATTTCTATATCAAGAGATATACAGTATTAGGATGTAGAACTGCAAAAAAAACAGATTTTTCATATTGAATAAATCCCAAGCTAAAAGTTTGGGTGGCTGTGTAGCATGGTTGGCTAGGTGTTTCCCCTCTTGTGTCCAGTTTCTAATCCTGGCTCCATTGATTGGCATATGAAGCTGCTTAAATGCAAGAGACCCATGTCTCCAATATACTGGGACATTGAGAGGCCCTATTAAGGGCAAAATTCTGCCACCTCTGTTGCCTCATCAGCCCATCACTACATACAGGGATATTAAAATGCATAGCATCATTAGCTGGAAATGTAAAAGTGCCTGCTTTGGAACTAAGGGTTCACCAGAGGTTTTTGACATTGTTATATTGATTCACCTGGTTATCATATACAATAGTATTAATTTGGTAGTAGATAGCCTGTTCTGTACGAAAATGGTCTGAGCTGAAACACATGCATTAACTGCATCCAACCATTCTGATAGTTGTAACTACAAAAGCACGTAGTGCACCATTTCTTTTCCAGCATGATCATTTATATATAAGCACTCACATGATCACGCCTTGGATAATTATGGATTAATCGTCTCAATTTTGTCTTGCTTATAATTCATATATGTGTACCATTGTCCTGTAATGGTACTATTTTAATTATGAAAGTAGAGTATTGATGAGTAAAAATGAATATCCTGCATTTCTGTAAAGTCTTCTGTAAGTATAAGCAGAAGGAAGGTTCACAGAGAACTTCCTGTAGTGTAATAAATGATGAAGGTTCTCAGAGTTACTTTTAAAGAAAATGATAAATTACTTTACTTTATTACTTTGTGAGAATGCTCCTAATTTTGACCGTAATGTTACCGTGTGGAGTAATCCTGACCTGTTTCAGTATGCCACAGGCATGTGATATTGCCATATGTAGCCTATATTCGTATGTTTTTTTGCATTTGTTGTAGAGAGTCTTCACATGCTATACCCCCATTCCCTTCCTGCTCCCTTCTGTTGTTCACAGTCCTCGGTACAATACATAGGTAAAAACAGAACAACTGTATTGTGTATCAGAATTCACCCACTGTCTTAAGTGCACAGAGTGTTGACAAAGTTTTCCTGAACCTATTATTTGAGGAAGCAGCAGCGGTAGCAACAGTCTATGGTTTGTGTTTATATAGGTTGGAAGGTAACTCATGACGAGAAACGTGACTGGTAATAGATCTTGGCAAGAGGATTGCAGTGTTGTATATTTAGTGTCTGTAGATTGCAATGTTCTTGAGAAAATACAGTGAAACTCCTATTTTACACCACTCTGAGGACTATTTTGAAAAAATCTAAAATCAAGGAAAGTGTAAAATCAAGAAAAGTATTTACTTTGTGCAGCTGTTGTTGGCCATGTAATTTAAAATCATAGTGGAATGTTAACTTGTGGACTTTTGACTACAAGGAGGGTAGATGGAACTGGAAAACAGAACTGTCAAGGTTTAGAAATGAAGAGTATGAACATAAGCAACCTACCAAGGGAAGAACACAAAAGGCTACACATCTGAGAGTAGGGTGATATTAAACATAATTGTTAAAGCTTGAAAAGGCACCTTTTATTTGCAGTAGCACAAGAAAAGTCATCAATATCACTAGGTCTACTTCATCAACCAATCAAGAATAGACATTTGCTTTTTCTTCTCATGTTGTTTCATCAAATACAGTTCATTCTCTAACACACTGCATGATACTAACACACTGTCCTCGACATCAAAGTGTGGTAGTTATCTTTTTGCAGATTCCAGCCCTTGAAGTGCCTCCACAAAGGTCTCCTTTCCTGCTGCAGCTTTAGCCCCCTCCACTTCCATCTTTTTCATCATCATCATTCACTTCTCCAGATGTGTAATCCTCTAGCATTTGATCTACTCTTTGGACCTCAGCAGTGCTCAGATCATCGCCAAACTTTATATCGTGTTTGCGTCTCAAAATTGCGCTACGTGACAATGTTGAGGGAAGAAATACTGACCCGCAGCACATGTATCACTTAGAACAAACATCCCTTGATATTATTCATGCAGTACTGAACTTTAGATTACAGAACCTTTCTGGTTAGAGTTCATAGCTGAAATATCATATAGCGGTTTTTCTAGCTGGCTTCAATGTAAACGAGTCAAGTATCTCTTGCTCTGTTAATACAAGCACATCTTCACTGTCACCTCTTCACATCCATTCACAATGCCGCACTTCCTGAAACAGTTCTAAATGGTTGATGTGGTTATAAGTCTCCAAGCTTCAGCCAGGGAGAGCTGATAGAACATTTAAATTAAATTATAAATTTACAATATAAATACATTATAAATACATTATAAATTTTACAGATAACTCATTCTTGGTTGCTAGCATTTTGCCCCAGTATGCCAATTTGGGCTCTTCAGTTGGTGACTGGCACACCTACCAAGATGCATGGCTAGTACATATAGTGGAGGCCACTGTGTAGGCTACTGGGAGCCACAGCCAATGCCAGTGTACTATGAGAGACTTCGTCTATTTTTACAAAAATTGATGCCTGCTAGGCCATCAGATGGTATAGATATTGATTCTCATAGTGAACCTGAAATATTTGTCCTGAATGAGTAAATCATAATTTCAACATAAATGGTCCGTCATTGGACATTATAAATTTTCCAGCTAACTCATTCTAGGTTGCTGTGAGCTTGCATCCGGGAGATAGTAGGTTCGAATCCCACTATCGGCAGCCCTGAAGATGGTTTTCCGTGGTTTCCCATTTTCACACCAGGCAAATGCTGGGGCTGTACCTTAATTAAGGCCACGGCCGCTTCCTTCCAACTCCTAGGCCTTTCCCATCCCATCATCGCCATAAGACCTATCTGTGTCGGTGCGATGTAAAGCCCCTAGCAAAAAAAAAAACATTCTAGGTTGCAAGTGTTTTACCCCAGTGTG
The DNA here is from genome assembly GCF_040414725.1 of Anabrus simplex. NCBI lineage: Eukaryota > Metazoa > Arthropoda > Insecta > Orthoptera > Tettigoniidae > Anabrus > Anabrus simplex. The sequence goes on along the minus strand of NC_090266.1, from coordinate 175,174,935 downwards.
CCAATTTGGGCTCATCAGTTGGTAACTAGCACACCTAAGACACATGGCATATTATTGATGGTTTATTTATTTATTTATTTATTTATTTATTTATTTATTTATTTATTTATTTATTTATTTATTTATTTATTTATTTATTTATTTATTTATTTAATTGTGTACTTATTTATATATTTATGTATTTATTTATTAAATTCTTCATAAAAGGAATTGTTTGTTTCTATCTCGGTCTTTCTCTTTTCATTACTGATACCCTCACCAGGCGAGTTAGCCGTGCAGTTAGGGGCGCGCAGCTTTGAGCTTGCATCCGTTTCCCATTTTCATACCAGGCTGTACCTTAATTAAGGCCACGGCTGCTTCCTGCTCATTCCTAGACCTTTCCTATCCCATCATCGCCATAAGACGTATCTGTGTTAATGCGGCATTAAACAAACTGAAAAAAATATTGATATCCTTAAGACTTTGTTTCCACCTGTTTGTACCAGCCATCATGCTCACCTTTTCATATCTGATACCTTTTGCATTTTCATAAGGTATTCTTTATTTACACTGCTTTCATTCCTATAGAGCCAGTTTATTTTAGATAATGAATAATAATTATGTATGGTCATTTTTGTTGGTAAATTAACTTGCCTCTGGTAAAGTTAGTAGTTTTTCAACTGATAACTCATTTCATTAACATTAGTTTTAATTCAACCATATTCTGATTCAATTTTGTGTTGTCTCCTTTTCTTGGTGTTGTGAAATGAGATCCTATCAAGGTTGGCATTTGAAATTGTGCATGTATGAGGGACCTACATTATGTCTCCAGACTTATGGGCATGTTAAAGATTTTCTTGTCAGTACAACTTTTTATTTATTAGGCCTATGAATGTAATGATGCTTAATTTCTATGGAATACTTTAGAGACAGAATTTAATACTACATATTCTTTTGTTGTAATATGATATGTGGTAATGTTTACTGCAACAAAATTGGATTATAATGCCCGACTCAGGTCTCATGACATTTCTCAAGTGCCAATAACTTGCAAGCATGATACTGCCATTCTGCAGAGCAGACCTGCAGAACAGAGAGTCTATATGGCAAGAGGTGCAACAGACAACTTTCTTTCTTTCTTTCTTTCTCTTGTCTGTCGGTTTGTTATAAATTATAAAGAAACACTTTACATAGGAAATATGTGTGAACATTTCACTGGCATCTTTTGGGAACTGCTCAGTTACTTGTGCATTGTTTATTGGAAAGTACAGTATATACTTGTACACTGAAAACAATCGCTCAACATCACAGAAGGTCACTGGGACATACTTCAAGTAAATGGATGTGTCTGGGAGCGAGGTCTTTTGGAGGTTCTCGCAACTCTTCGTTGAGGATATGGCTAACAATAAACAAACTGGTGTAAACTGGATTTCTCGCAAGAACTGACTCATGACTTTCTTATCTACTGACTTGCAAACAGCATTCAGTTTATTTTTTCATGTCACAGGTGAAGTCTATCGATTCCATGAGTGATAGTCCACAAGTTTCCAACTTTCTGATGTTTTCAGGAATCCAGCCAATGCTAGATATGATGTATGCAACATCACATGCAAAGTGAGGATTCCAGAAGATTTTTTGTGTATCTCTCACTGATACGGTGGACTCGAGAGGAAGAGTCATTGGCAGTCTTTTAACATCTAGAAGATATTCATCACTCTTTATCCAAGTGCCCCATTGTGCTAATATTTGGCCGTGGAGCAAGTGTCAATTGTGGTAGTTGCTCCCAGTAGCCTGCACACATAAGGGCACCTACAAAAACACCTTCGTGGTTGAAGAAACAAGTTAGTTGATTTAACGGAGGTGACTTTGCACTTCTTCTGCAACTCAGTGAATGGGATGGACCAAACACTTGAAATGGATGAGGTGGGAATAGAATACTTCATGTACAGTTGAAGCCTTCAGCATGCAGGCTTCTGAGTCAGTGTTCATTAAGAGAACTCTTTCTTCGTGTACACCTCCAGGGCACAATACTTTTAGTTCATCATTACAGAAACATGCCATTATTGTGTGATTTGGGCATTCTAGAACCTGCTGACAGTGTTAGGCAATAATATATGGTTTCGATGCGCCGTCTGAACTCAGTCTTTCCGCAAACGAGTTTGCAGTGAATTGGCCCAAAACATTGGTGGTTTCATCCACAACAATCCAGATGTAAAAAGAGCCTATTTATGTTATAATGGATTTAGCAGTATTATCGTAGCAAGTGTTAAGATATCCCTTGCGAAGTGTAGATTCGTCAAGAACTTGGCAACTACAGAACTTCTTGAGAAAAGCACTGCGTTCTGGCATCTGAACTTTTTCCGCTGTGATCACGGCTTCACATGTCTTTATGTAACTAACTTTGAGAAGAATCTTTTTACGTTTGTGTTAGTCAAGTCTGCCTTTATACTGAAAGCAAGTGCTTATTTTTGTTGTGAAGCGCACTTTGTATGTGCCATTCTGAGATTTCATTGTATAGCCTACTTTTTTGTCACACACTCGACACACCACCACCTACAAGTAACAAGTAACTAATCTCATTTTGTTCTGTATTGAAGATACAATAAGTAAAATCTTTCAAGATTAAAAATATTGTGTCCACCTATTCAATACAAATATATATTTTTAGCGGTTAAATTCTACATGAATTAAACACACCAGTTAGGGACATGTTTCGCCCTAGTTATGAGCATCTTCAGCCTATATTAAACTTAAGGTCAAGAATTAAAACTATAACATTGGAACTTATAGTAAACTAACTTAATACTATTTACATAGTTTACAATAATTTACAATATGTACAATATGTAGATACATTAACTTTGCCAGAATTGATGAACAATGAATTAACTTATTTTATTATGACTAGACTTCCAATTGTGGATTGGATTGATCACAGTGTGAATTGGGGTTTCTCAAATTGTATTGACTAGAATTTATCACTGCGTGAGTTGGGGTTTCTTCAACTGTTATGGTCGCCTGAGTCGTAAGAACTTTTACAAAACCGGAATCTTGGTTAAAATCGTTAATATTCAATTTAAAGTCCACATGTAGTTGGAATGAATTCCATTCCAACAGAGACAACATTTGGGCCAAAAGTAAATGAACCTTATATAATTGTAAATTTAGGAGGGCTTTCTTTTTGTACGTTGCTTTAATTTCATTTCTTATCCAAATCTTGTTGACCTTATTCTGAATTCTATTCGTATTGGTTATACCCTTCCTCTGCGTGGGTTTTAGAAATTTTGGTACCAATTTTTATTCTGCCAGAATTTATGAACAATGAATTAACTTATTTTATTATGACTAGACTTCCAATTGTGGATTGGATTGATCACAGCGTGAATTAGGGTTTCTCAAATTGTATTGACTAGAATTTATCACTGCGTGAGTTGGCGTTTCTTCAGCTGATATGGTCGCCTGAGTCGTAAGAATTTTAACAATACCGGAACCTTGGTTAAAGTCGTTCATGTTAGGGTTTGAAACAGTTTGAATATTCCTTTAGAAAGAAGCATGGTTATGTTTTAAGATTAAAGCATGTAAGTAGGATACATATTGTTGATTTCATTCATTGCTTATCGGATAAAAATATTTGGAAAATTCCGTCGTTCTTGTTGATAAACTTCCCATTGGTGCATATTCAATCTGGGAGGAATATGAGTTGTCTGTAACTGGATAAGGGAAAAAACGGGGAATTAGAATGATGAATGTGGAACCCAATACGGTAATAAATGTAGAGTGAGTGTTTATCGTATGAACTTACTTGTCTTGTTGACGTTAGCTGGGACCAATTGTTCCGGTTGTGTCTGAACGGCTAAGCTTGCTGCTCCTAGTGTAATATTGATGCTGTAGCGGAGGGGTGGAGCATGGTGGGGAAGGGGGCGTGAGTTTCAAATCGTGCGTCTGTATTGTTGCTTGAGAGGCGTTACTTGAATTGGATTGGGCGGGTCTGGCATTAGGTGTGGCTATTGGAGCGCATGCGTTCTGTGATTTAAACATACTGGAAACTTTATTCTGATTTACGGCCTGGATTGGGCAGGTCTGGCATTAGATGTAGCTATTGGAGCGCATTCGTTCTGTGATTTAAACATACTGGGAACTTTATCCTGATTTACGGCCTGGATTAACCTCGGAGTTGTTTCATATAACGGATTTTTGTTATCGATGACATCGTTAAGATTATTATTTTTGTTATAAGTTTGATCCAAATAAATGTACAAGTTTTCCGTTTCGTTCAATAATTTCCCTTTGCTTAGGCTTTTAATGACCGTCAATTCATTCAATTTAGCTGGAAGTACCATTCTGGCATATGCATAGCACTGAAGTGGGGAAATCTCAGGAAAACACTTTTAGGATGGCAGAGAATTAAATTTTAATCCTTGTCTCTACTGATTTATTTTCTACCTTTGGCTGATACACACTGTCCTAGACGCTCTAATCAGTCTGAAGTTCATGCCAGAGGCAAGAATTGAACCTGAGTTAGTTGAGCTGGAAGAATCTTAATAGTTTTGATAAACTGTTTCATTTTCAAAAATCCTCCCCTTGGAATATATTTGCAGGTGTTACACAATCGTATTCTTCCTCCTCACAGAATTAAGATTGTCACTAATAAATATGTCTATAAGTTTATTGGTTGTGCTCTTCCACAAGGGGCCAAATAAACTGTTGTATTAAACAGTCAAAGGTAGGTGCCTACGTTGACTCAACATGTGTCAGTTCAAGAAGCAGATTGCAAACAGTCTAATGTTGTTTTCTATATCATTCTCTTCTCGTCAAATGTCATGGTTCACAGTACGTGTTCGATACTTCAGCTGTAAACATTCCTTGCTGCATGTGGGTCAGTGTCACCTTCAGAGTAATGGGTCAGCTTTTATGAGATAAACCTTTACAGTTTTAAGACACTTGAACTAATAGTGTCAGTCATCTTAATGTAAAAATTATTGGTGGTCAGTTGAGAATTTTGTAATATACTGCATATCTGCACTGTCTCTTTATAATACCACACTCCAATCACTTTTTGTTAGAGGAGTAATCGTCGTTTCATTGAGTTTGGGATATGGTTGCGACCATCAAGAACTTATTTTGTGAGTGAATTCTATTTAAAAGTGTGTTTTACTATGCAGGCTGTAGGCTCTAGTTTAAAGGACAGTAGCTCTGGAGTTAGAAAATATATTTTCCCAGAATTTCCTGGTTTTGAGAAGTCATTCTAAGGTTAGTTTCTTTGTTTTGCTCTACTGAGGCGACAGTGCACTCTGTGTGCAAAGTAGGCTGAGATAATCCAGAAGTTTTTCTCTCTGTTAATTGTTAATTAACTAACACAAAACACAGACTACTTGGTGTGGATATTTAATTTTTGTTTCCATTTACATACATACATACATACATTATCATTATAGACTGTTATGCCTTTCAGTGTTCAGTCTGCAAGCCTCTGTGAATTTACTAAACGTCGCCACAATCCTCGATTTGCAACTAGTGTTGTGGCCTCATTTAGTTCTATACCTAAATCGTTAGAAACCGAGTCTAACCATCGTCGTCTTGGTCTCCCTCTACTTCTCTTACCCTCCATAGCAGAGTCCATTATTCTCCTAGGTAACCTATCCTCCTCCATTCACCTCACATGACCCCACCACCGAAGCCGGTTTATGCGTACAGCTTCATCCATCGAGTTCATTCCTAAATTAGCCTTTATCTCCTTATTCCGAGTACCCTCCTGCCATTGTTCCACTGGTTTGTACCAGCAATCATTCTTGCTACTTTCATGTCTGTTACTTCTAACTTATGAATAAGATATCCTGAGTCCACCCAGCTTTCGCTCCTGTAAAGCAAAGTTGGTCTGAAAACAGACCGATGTAAAGATAGTTTCATCTGTGAGCTGACTTTCCTTCCAACAGAATACTGCTGATCGCAACTGGGTGCTCACTGCATTAGCTTTACTACACTTTGATTCAATCTCACTTACTATATTACCATCCTGGGAGAACACACAACCTAAATACTTGAAATTATTGACCTGTTCTAGCTTTGTATCACCAATCACCCGGCGAGTTGGCCGTACGCGTAGAGGCGCGCGGCTGTGAAGCTTGCATCCGGGAGATAGTAGGTTCGAATCCCACTATCGGCAGCCCTGAAAATGGTTTTCCGTGGTTTCCCATTTTCACACCAGGCAAATGCTGGGGCTGTACCTTCATTGCTTCCTTCCAACTCCTAGGCCTTTCCTATCCCATCGTCGCCATAAGACCTATCTGTGTCGGTGCGACGTTAAGCCCATAGCAAAAAAAAAAAATGTATCACCAATCTGACATTCAATTCTGTTGAATGTCTCACCTACTGACATCAATTTAGACTTCGAGAGGCTAATTTTCATACCATACTCATTGGACCTATTTTCAAGTTCCAAGATATTAGACTGCAGGCTTTCGGCAGAGTTTGCCATTAAGACCCAGTCGTCAGCATAGGCCAAACTGCTTACTACATTTCCACCAAACTGAATCCCTCCCTGCCATTTTATACCTTTCAGCAGATGATCCATGTAAACTACGAACAGCAAAGGTGAAAGATTACAGCCTTGTCTAACCCCTGTAAGTACCCTGAACCAAGAACTCACTCTACCATCAATTCTCACTGAAGCCCAATTGTCAACATAAATGCCCTTGATTGATTTTAATAATCTGCCTTTAATTCCATAGTCCCCCAGTATAGTGAACATCTTTTCCCTCGGTACCCTGTCATATGCTTTCTCTAGATCTCTGCCTCTGTGGATGGTAGAGTGTCAGCCTCCGGATCCCAAGATAGCGGGTTCAAACCCGGCAGAGGTAGTCGGATTTATGAAGGGCGGAAAAAAGTCCATTCGACACTCCATGTCGTACGATGTCGGCATGTAAAAGATCTTTGGTGGCACATTTGTTGTTTACCCGACAAAATTCATTAAATCTCAGCCACAGTCGCCCAAGAGAGTTTTGGTTTACTCGGTCTGCCATCTAGTGGGCCTAGAGTAAAACGGAATGTCGAAATTGACGAGCAGCCAGCCAGATGGCATCAAATTGAAATGTCTGCACACAGTAGCTGAGGCCATACGATTATTATTATTATTATTATTATTATTATTATTATTATTATTATTATAGATCTACTAAACATAAACACAACTGCGTATTCCTCTCGTAGCATTTTCCAGTTACCTGGCGCATACTGAACATCTGATCCTGACAGCCTCTCTGTGGTCTGAAACCACACTGGTTTTCATCCAACTTCCTCTCAACGACTGATCGCACCCTCCCTTCCAAGATGCCAGTGAATACTTTGCCTGGTACACTAATCAATGAGATACCTCGATAGTTGTTGCAGTCCTTCCTGTTCCCTTGCTTATAGATAGGTGCAGTTACTCCCTTTGTCCAATCTGAAGGTACCTTACCAACACTCCACGCTAATTTTACTACTCTATGAAGCCATTTCATCCCTGCCTTCCCACTGTACTTCACCATTTCAGTTCTGATTTCATGTATTCTTGCTGCCTTATGACAGTGGAGTTTATTTACCATCCTTTCCACTTCCTCGAGCATAATTTCACCATCATCATTTTCCTCTTCCACATGAGCTTGGCTGTTAGCAACACCACCAGGATGATTTCCTTTTACATTGAGAAGATGTTCAAAATATTCCTTCCACCTGTCCAGTGACTCCCTGGGATCTATTATGAGTTCACCTGAATTACTCAAAACACTGTTCATTTCCTTTTTCCCTCCCTTCCTAAGATTCTTTATTACTGTCCAGAAAGGTTTCCCTACCCCCTGCGGGTGGGGGACGCACATGTAGAATACACCCACGGTATCCCCTGCCTGTCGTAAGAGGAGACTACAAGGGGCGATCAAGGGATGATTGAATTAGAACCATAAAACTACTCTTGATTCGTGCCATCATGCGGGGAACACCATGGGTTGCCTGTACTTGCGAGTAGTACCACTAAATTGGTACAAAATAGGTTTGTGATTAGTAGCAGTAAAGAGGCTGGCCTGGGGGCTCCCAGTACCCGTGCGTCGTACCCATGTGATCAACACTGCGGGTCTGGGCGTAGCCTGTGAGTTGTACTGCTATATGAGCGGCACCATGGGTCTGCGTTGCCTGTGATTAGTACCCACTATGTGAGGAACACCACGGGAATACCGGCGCCCGTGATTAGTACGCCTAGGTGGGGAAACTTATCGGTTTGCGTTGGCTCTGAGTGGCACCATTGTGTGAGAAACACCATAGGTCTGCGTTCCCTGTACGAAGTGCAATCCTTGTGAGTAGTACCATCTTCTCTGGAACACCGTGAGTCTTCGCTACTTTTGATTAGTACCCCAACATGACAGATGCCATGGTTCTACTTTACTCGCGACATGTACCATTCTGTGGGGCCTTAAACGTGGATTTTGCACCCCTTTAGACATCAATCATCATTGTGCTTTATAAGTGGTCCCTTGGTCAGTAATAATATTATTTACAAAATTTTTTAAATATCTGATCCACTGGTTTTTGTTGTTGTTGTTGTTGTTGTTGAGTTCATGTCCATCCATTCATTCTTCATGATATTTTTTATTTTATTTTGGTCAGTGGATGAATTTGAACTTTTTGTTATTTCATTTCGTACCATTAGGGGGCGATGACCTCGATGTTAGGCCCCTTTAAACATGCAAAAAAGAAAAGTTTCCCTGCTGCTTGACCTAGCCTTTCCAGGTTATTGCCAAAATCTTCCCATGACTTTTTGGATTCAACAACTATTTGTTTCGCTCTTGTTTCTTTCATCTACGTACAAATCCCTGTCTGCCTCAGCCCTTGTTTGGAGCCATTTCTGATAAGCCTTCTTTTTATGTTTACAGGCTGCTCTCACTTCATCATTCCACCAAGATGTTTGCCTCTTCCCATCTTTACACACAGTTGTTCCTAGGCATTCCCTTGCTGTTTCTACTACAGCATCCCTGTATGCCAACCATTCACTTTCTATATCCTGAACCTGCTTACTGTCTACTGTTCGAAACTTCTCACTAATCATATCCATGTACTTCTAATTTCCTCGTCCTGGAGATTTTCTACCCTTATTCGTTTGCAGACAGATTTCACTTTCTCTACCTTAGGCCTAGATTTACTTAGTTCACTACAGATCAAATAGTGGTCTGTATCATCGAAAAATCCGCGAAAAACTAGTACATTCCTAACAGATTTCCTGAATTCAAAGTCTGTTAAGATATAGTCTATTATGGATCTGGTACCCCTAGCCTCCCATGTGTAGGGGTGAATAGCCTTATGCTTGAAGAATGTATTCGTAACAGCTAAACTCATACTAGCACAGAAGTCCAGCAAACGCTTCCCATTCCCATTAGCTTCCATATCTTCCCCACATTTACCAATCACCCTTTCGTATCCTTCAGTTCTATTCCCAACTCTCGCGTTGAAATCGCCCATTAGCACTATTCTATCCTTGCTGTTGACCCTGACCACGATGTCACTCAATGCTTCATAAAACTTGTCAACTTCATCCTCATCTGCACCCTCACATGGTGAATACACTGACGCAATTCTTGTCCTAATTCCTCCAACTGACAAATCTACCTGCATCATTCGCTCATTTACGTGCCTAACAGAAACTACGTTGCGTGCAATGGTATTCCTGATAAAGAACCCTACCCCAGACTCTGCCCTTCCCTTTCTAACACCCGTCAAGTATGCTTTATAATCTCCTATTTTTCCTCGCTATCTCCCCTTACCCGAATATCACTTACTCCTAGCACATCCAGATGCACCCCCTTAGCTGACTCAGCCAGTTCTACCTTTCTTCCATAAGCCCCATTAATATTGATAGCTCCCCATCGAATTCCATTTCGTTCGCAAGTTGTTTCCAAGGAGTCCCTCGCCTGTCAAATGGGAGTGGGACTCCATTACTCCCATAGGTCCGAGGCTTGCTTAAAATGTTCTGAGCTCGGTAAATTCATGAAGCAGGATGCTACCCTACTTGCACATAGTCCAAGTGAGGATCTCTCCTCTAATGGGTTATGGACCACCGGTGAATTGTATAGTCCTAGCCGCCTGACTCAGAATATGTCCAAGATGCCCACTCCCATTCCATAGCAACTGGTATCCCGACTCTCAGGACCACTTACTAGGCCACTCAGCCGTTGCCCGTGGTTCACGAACTAGGACGTGACTACAGTAACCCACAAACATCCCAAATATTTGCTGCCCCTTGACAGAAAATGTTGGGATATTGTGATAGAATCTATGATTTACCTGTCTGCACCTCTACAGTGTATTATAATAGGGACTAAAATTTATTTTAAATCTAGATTAACTCACAATCAGGCAGCTATTGAAAGTCTTTTATTAGCTTGAGTTGAGTCTGTATGTGAGTGAACATGGGGACAGTACATGTATATTTAGTTGTTTATCCCACACTACTTTTACATACTATTGATAAATCTTTCAGAATTCGTCACTTTTGCAAGTTATCTTTTGGCCATCAAAAACCACACCTTAAAAGGTCTTAGAGAACTCCAAACTTCCTAGCATTCATTGTGATCTGATGACAGAGCTCCTTAAAATTTCACTAACATGTCTGGGTAGTTTGTTGGTCCTTGGATTTTACACAACTTTGACTTTGTTTGACATGACAGAGTTTAATTCTTGAATGTGCCACGTGTTTCTACTATAACACTAGCCTGCAAAAAAGAAAAAACTTTTTTGTGTGATAAAAACGAAAATAGGTGGGTTTTATGAATTTCTGAACGCAGAATTCGAGAAAAAAATTAGTTTTGGCGTATCACGTCTGGTTTAGTGGCAATTTTACAAAATGTTATTTTGTTCTTACGTAAAATTGTTGATACTTAGTATTGATTAAATTTGATGTATTAATGTAAATTTCAGCTTGCAAAACGCAATCATATTTTGCATGCATTAAATACACATAAATGCTGCTTTGTAAGCAAGTAGATGGTTTGGATTATATTTTTAATGTATATTGAAATTCGTGAAACTGAAGCATAAAGTGCCTATTTAGTTTCGGCTGTACAGTTGCTTTTAAATTAATATAACCGTACCTTGAATAAAAATTACATGGTTAAACATGCATAGTTTTTTTACTTACATTATGTGCAGGTTAGATTCACACCTCTGTCTTGTCCCGTTTTCCGTGGAATTTCCTGGTTTTTGAAGTTCCCGAATGATCTCTAGAAGGGTTTCCTTTCTGGCCAATTCACTGTATCCCAATGTTTATCCCATGCCCTGCTATCCCATTCACATAGAAAACAGGAAAATTTTGTATAGCCTTTTTGTTGTCCCGGCAACAATCCACTGATCTTCAAATCACCGCATATTTGCCACCCGTGCTCGTGATATTTAATTTTTCAAGCACCAACTTTAAGGTCTCGTATGTTTCAGACATTTTTGTGGAGTGTGCAAGTAGTACGGATGCCAGGAAATTTTGATTATGAAACAAAACAGTCTTTAAACTTGTTTTGGAAGAGTCAATAAAAACACGCCAGTTACTAGGATCATACTCTTTCTCTCCCAATTGACGTAGAAGATTTGAAACATCCTTACAAAATGAAAGTTCATCTTCGTGAGTATAATACTGTCGGACTGTTATCTTTGCAAGGAAACTGCTTTATCAGTCCATCATAAACATTGCATAAGGGCTGGGGCTTTTAACACGTCTGTTTATTCAAGTGGTCTAAGATGAAAGACAAACGCTCAACTGTCTTATCTTCAATCCTACATACCTCGCGGTCTATTGCGTATCTGGGGGAATTTGTTATGAATATACCAGGATACCCCCAACTACAAAATGAAAATTTAGACAGCAATAAATCTATAATAAAATACAAACAATAACAAATCAAATCACATAATTGTATTCTAATAAAAAGTTGCGTGAGAACATCTCTCAACATTACATCTTACGAATTCATGCAGATACTAAAACACTGAATTGCGTCAAAACTAGACGCGATAGGAAAAAAATAGCATCATTTTCGGAATCAGGGCAGCGATTTCCATAAGAATTACATATTTTCTATTTTACCGCAAAATCATGTTGGCTAGTGTAATAACAAAAGAACCATGATTCATTTCTTGGAAGAAGTCCGGAATGGAAAATGTAAACTGGAGGTCGGAGTGTGTTATTCTGTTGTTAATCCTTACAAATGCTTCTCTGTGGTTCATAAATTTCACCATTGCATCTTAAGTTTAAATCTTGGTTTTTAGGTGAAATTTATATTGAACAAGAGGGAGAGAGTTTGCGCAAGCTTTATGTTATATCTCAAGCTACGTTTTATTTTCATTCGGATGTATTTTTGTAGCCATTGTCTTATCTGTGCTGTGTGTTACAGTTCTCTAGGTGGCACAATTTTATACTTTCGATATTCGCATGGTCTCCATTGCTTCACTAAGTGTTAAAGTGGACTTTTGTATTGAAGATCATTGTTAGTCCATACATTAAAAAAGATTTGCGTTTATTTATTACTTGCCGACCTCAGTAGTACAGTTTGTTTGTTATCATCCTTCTGTTAGTAAGATAGATGATCGTTCCTGGCCGAGGATTATAGCATTCGAGGGTGTTTAAAAACATTTAGCATTTATTGCAGTGACTATTCAGAATATTCCAGTCTATCCTGTTTCTCAGTTTAAGACATATTAATGTAATGGTATTTGCTTAATGTTTGTTCAATTGATAGAGGTTATAAGACATGCCGACATATTGGAAATTTGTCCTGCAGGAGTTTTTAATATGCCAAAAGCCAATAAAACATTTTAACACCCTAAAAGGTCACCGATCTCAGTTGTGATCAAACCTGGTACCTTAGGAGCCGGACTGAGTGGCTCAGATGGTTGAGGCGCTGGCCTTCTGACCCCAACTTCGCTGGGTCGTTCCTGGCTCAGTCCAGTGGTATTTGAAGGTGCTCAAATACATCGGTCTCATGTCGGTAAATTTAATGGCACGCAAAAGAACTCCCATGGGACTAAATTCCGGCACCTCGGCGTCTCCATAACATTATTATTAGCTACCAAAAGAAAAGGAGGACAACTACTATCAGACTGGGCCTCTGATGTCAGCTATTACAAGACATACTGGCATATTAGACAAAATATATATAACTTGGATTTTGTATTATTACATTTATCTTGAAGTTGTTTCTAGGAGTGCAGCATAAAATAATTTTTCTATCTGGTATGTAGTTTATGTCTGCTAAGATTTGTTTACTTTAAAGAAAATGAATGATATTTGCAAATTACAATTGTGATATATATATTAAAGGAAAAACAAAAGTAGCCAGTTATCTTCCATGTAAAAATCATTTAATTTGCAAGTTGGTACTGGTTATACTACTTGCTGTTTTTTTCATGGTGGAAATGGAAGGAAGTCTTAGTGTAGGAACAAACACTTTTAAATAGCTTGTGGTTTTTAAAATTTTATATGTTAGCCAATTGGAACAGAGGTTATTTTTACTTATGCACTCTTTAGCATCCCCTAGCTATAGCATGTATGTGGTGCTCTACAACAGGGATTGACAGTACAGCTGATTGAAGTGGTTGTACAAAGGATTTTGTTGTGTTTTTGGAATTCTTAAAAAATGTATAGGCAGTTGACTAGCAGATAGTGATTGATGTGATGTGTTGCCTTTCCTTCATCTAATTAATGGACATATTATTACTACTGAGGTTTGAGGAAAAATAGCTTGTCGATATTCTTTGTGCTTTCTGTTCTGTTGCAATTCATGATTGAATTATTCTTTTATTTATGTAAAAAAAAAGATCTGAAATTGACATTTTATTTTTTCTTCACAGCTACCATGTTTCTGAGTACCTTGACACCGAAGTTCTATGTTGCCTTAACAGGAACATCATCTCTAATATCAGGACTTATACTGGTAGGTATTTTGATATACTGTGATTTATTCAGTCATATTTAGAAGTTCACTGTTTATAAATGCATTTGACTTGAAATAGATTTTCAGCTTTTTAGGTAATGTTTAGTACATATTGCAGTCTATATGCCAAAGAGATGTTAAGTAGAGAAGAAAAATTGCCAGCTGAATACCTGTGGGAATTGACCTACAGCCTGTTAAACTGGAAGTCTATTACAAGTACACTGCAGTCATGAAAGCTAAATATTCAAGACTGAGTTTTTCTTTTTTGTAATTTAGATTTTTGAGTGGTGGTACTTCAGGAAGTATGGTACGTCCTTCATTGAGCAAGTGTCATTAAACCATATAAGTCCTTGGATAGGAGGAGGTGATACCAATGGTGAAACTAACAATGTTACTGCAAGCACCAATACAAGTACAACAAATCAACAACCTGTACCTGGTAAGATGATGTTTCGTCCACTGTTCCTAATCATCTAAGTGCAACATTGGTCTAACTCCTCTCATATATAAAATTAAGGAAAAGGGCATGCAAATAATATTTGATATTATCAGTATTGAGCTGTGAATTTTTCGTATCGTCCCTTAAGAATTAATAACGTGAAATTGAAAAAAAACTCGAAGTTTACAGGAGAGAGAAAAAAGCCATTTATTTTCAAAATAATACATAGTAAGCCTATCTGTAATACTATACGACGACGTTCCACACTCATAAGAAAGAATACAAGGTATTAACTGTGTACCATGATCATAGTTCGTGACTGTCACGTGATTTGTTAGCAAGCGATGGGAGTGGTTAATATGCCAGTTACTTTCGGAATAAGGTGCCCAGCCCTCCACTATACAGCAGGTCAGCAGAGTTAATCACGTGCAGTGGGCCGTGCTGTGGGGCAAACCCAAAAGGCAAAGTCATGGTAGGTACATGGACATGGAAAGAACAGGGAAAATAAAATAACCCCTTTTCTTTTGGAAACAACCAAAGGGTTTGAAGCTATGTATTTTCAAAACTGACAACAAGATAAAGGTAAAAATGTTACAATTTTTTTTCTTTTGGTGATACTCAAAAAAAGCAGGAATTTTATACAAGATACAAGACCAACAAGCCCATTCATTGGGAATTCCAACTAATGTCTAAGCACAATAGTGATCCTGGCTAGAATTGCTACAAGCCTTTTCATTATTATTATTATTATTATTATTATTATTATTATTATTATTATTATTATTTATATTATCTTTTTTTGGTTTACGATAGGAAATAACATGCTTGCGTCACACTAGAGAAATGCACAAAAGGGCCAAAATCTGAAAGGAAGGTACATAATTTGAAGGGACGAACACTGATAATAATACCTGGAGTACACATACAGAGTGAACAATATCTCAAAATAGTACAAGGGTTGTCAAGGAACGACAATATGGATCCTCACAATTCAAAGAAGTAGAGTAATAGTACACATCGGCCAATTAAAAGAAGGGACCGAAGCAAAATGAACATTGGCATACATAATATATATATGTTTTTGAAACAACGACTAGATCAGCACCAATGTTGGCAAAAAAATGATAAAACGACAAAAGTTAAAAGAAGTTGGGGATTTGTGAGCCACAATTTTTTTTTATGAATCCCATAATACAATCTCAATTAGAATATACTCAATCGTAAAATAAATCGGTGTTAAAAGGAGCATGACTAATTAATGACAGATCAGTAACAATCATTACCAATTTTTAACTTTTGGTCCTTCACTTCTTTCTTTAAGGATCAAAAGTGGAAAAACGAATGGAAGGGGAAAGAGAGAGGTTGATAAAGTCCGCACACTCGAAGTCCTAGACAGTTCGCAGAAAATAGACACAAGATTCCAATGATCTACGAGACACCCATTATTAAATTCAAAATTATGTGTCCATAGCTGAAGATACTTCCGCAACACTTTGAAAATATTATAAAACTTTCGGGACTTACAATAAATCGAAAATAGTAAGTCCATGTTTGAAAGAGATAGACTGAAAATGGAGATTGTTATGTCAAGCCAGAAGGGCAAGACCAATAGCTGAAATATTTAAAAGTTTGTATGCATGTCCTTTGCTCACCCACCTCCTCATAGAAAAGCCAGTTCGTAGAACAGCAGAAGTACAGACCAGCTGTACAATGACCAATGAAGCCCTCCACACTAGAATCACCTCATATCCCAACTCGTCACAAAGAAGATCAAGGTGAGCTTATATAGGCAGAGAGTAGCAATCACCGAACATGTGAGAAGGCAGACGTAATACGTGACTTGAGCGGAGGGAGGAGGGGGTGCAAAACCATGCCCAGTAAATGAAGAGCCGGCCGGGCGAGTAGACGCATAGCTGATAAGGAGCGACACATAGCAGCAGGCGGGTCGTAGAATGCAGCAGCACTGGATGACGAGACAAGTAACATAATACAGATGTTGATTCCCATAGGGAATCAACATCTGTATTATCTGATGGCCAGGCAGGCATCAATTTTTGGGAAATGAGACATAGCTCTCATAGTGCATTGGCACTGCTGGTGGCTTCAAGTAGCCTATGCAGTGGCCTCCACAGTATGCACTAGCCTTGCGTCTTGGGTGGTGTGCTAAGCCCCAACTGATGAACCTAACTTAGCACACGAGGGCGAAACGCAGGCATCCAAGAATGAGTTAGCTGGAAAATTTATAATGTCCAATAACGGACCATTATATTGGTATTACAAGTAAGGTAGGCGAAGAAAAGTAGAGTCTCAAATCCCACGATGTAGTAGGGAGAGTACGTGACATGACTCATTTCATGTGGCTCTATTTGGGTACTATAAAAATCAATACGGTTTCTATCATAATTTAAGAAAGATGTTATCGGACAAAGATGTGCCAATGGAAGCAAAGGAAACTATGTACAAGATGTATTACATACCCGTAACAACTTACGGAGCAGAAACTTGGACAATGACAAAGAAGGATGAGAGTCAAATACAGGCAGCTGAAATGAAGTTCTTGAGGAGTATAATACAGAAGAGTAGAAGAGACAAAATAAGCAGTGAGAAAATCTGGGAAGAAATTTGAGTGGAAAAAATGAATGATAGAACAGAGAAGAGCCAATTAAGATGGTTTGGGCACGTAAAGTGAATGAGTGATGACAGAATGCCAATAAAGGTGATGGATATGCAAATGCAAGGAAGGAGAGGCCGGAGACAACCACGATTGAGATGGAAGGACACAATCCAACGCAGTATTAGAGAAAGAAATCTGGACTGGGACACAGTGTTGGAGGAGGAGTAGTGGAAAGACCAAAGAAAGGGGAGGGGAACCATATTTGCCTCTATCTGGCTACAGCTGGATAATGGGAAATGATGATGATGATGATGATGATGATGATGATGATGATGATGACAAAATAATAAAGTGACAATTTGTCACCCCTTCTATTCAACTTGTGTTCTAGAGAAAATTGTAAGAATTTGGAATGTAAAGCTTAAAGAATATAACATTTTGCTGGTAACGTTTGGGGAGAAAAAACAAAGGCATTGAAATAAATTGCCTAGCATTTGGAGATGATTTTGCTATATTGTCAGAAAACCTAACAAGTGCAACAACACAGATCAATCTCTTGGAAGAAATAACCAACAAGACAGGTTTGAGAATCTCTGTAGAAAAAACAAAATATATTACAAACATCAAGAATGCTCCAAAATTTTGGCAACAGATATTGGTCCAGTGGAAAGAGTAAGAAAATTGAAATGTCTGGGAGAAATAATTCAATTAGACAAATCTGCAGTAGAAGAAAGGGTACACAAGATTGAAAGAGCATATGGTATCACAAAGAATTTTTATAACAAAAAGTGTCTATCAAAAAATCTTAAAATAAGGCACTACACTACAGTGGTGAAACCAGAATACCTATATGTAAGTGAATGCCTGGTACTAAAATATAAATTAGATAAACTTGAGGTACTAGAAATGAGAATCATGAGAAAAATCTTAGGCCCTATGAAAACAAAAGAAGTATGGAAATTAAGATCTAATAATGAAATATACAGGAACATAGAAAAGAAACAGAAACCATAAGAAAAAGGAGATTGCAATTTTTTGGACACATTTACAGAATAGATGATTTCAGATTAACAAAAAAGGATTTTGAAGTACCTTTGGGACAAAAAGGCAACAACTAGCTGGATTCAAGAAGTAAAGAAAGATTTAGAAAGAAATAATATAAGAGAAGAAATTATGGACAGAGAGATTTTTAGAAAGGGGATAGTAAGTATGAAAGGATTCAAAGGAAGATTGAACAAGAAGCCTGGTGTGAAGTGGTCTGAGGACAGAAACAGCATAGTGAAAAGATGAAAGAATATTGGAAGGAACAGAAGAGAAAACAACAAAGTATGAAGAACTGAATTGAAATTGGCACGTGGTCCTTAGCAGGCCTCATCGGAAAGAAGAAGAAAGTTATTTTTTGATATTGTGATGTAAACGCATCACTAGGCACTCAAATAGTGCTGTTAAATTAATTTTTATCTTTTTTTAATCCGTAGCATCAGTTACGGGGTATTGGATCAGTTAATTTTCAGAAAAAAGTAGTTTCTATAATCAAATTGATAAAACCTAATTGTTTAAGTAATTTTTACCATTAGATTTAAAATATAACCTTAAAATAAAAAAGTCCAAAATCTTTGATTTTCATAGTACCCAAATTGGGCCACATGAAATGAGTCACAAACTATGATCATGGTACACAATTAATACCTTGTATTCTTTCTTATGAGTGTGGAATGTTGTCGTAATAGGAATGACAGTCTTTAGGAATTACACTTTTTAGTTGCTGAAGATGATCCCATTTTGTATTCTTGATCTTTAAGCGTTCTTGGTAAAGTTTTGGAAGCTCTTGTTCACTTACTGGTGTAGGCCTCCTGGGCATTTCTACAAAATCATCCTCAAAATCCAATTTGTAGTTTTGTTGGCTAGCTTCAACAAAGCATTAGCCATCAGAACTATGTTCCGATTTTGGTAGGTGCATTCGTCGGAATAAAAGACGACATGAACTCGTGACTTTTCCAACTGCTTGCTTATTGTATCAATTATGCAAGAGGCAAAGACTGAAGCCACCAGTTCAACTTGACTTTCATCGAACCAATAGCTTGATACATCATGGGTTTCTAAGTTATATGTAGTAAAGTTATGTACTGAAAGCTTCGTTTTGTAATATAAAGCGCTAGTTCTCAGAAACGGAGCTACCTTTACTGCCTGAAG
This sequence comes from Anabrus simplex, assembly GCF_040414725.1. NCBI lineage: Eukaryota > Metazoa > Arthropoda > Insecta > Orthoptera > Tettigoniidae > Anabrus > Anabrus simplex. The sequence goes on along the minus strand of NC_090266.1, from coordinate 175,155,773 downwards.
GTCCATGGTGAATACTGCACATGTTCTGGCTTCTGCATCCTTTTTGTCCTTCGTTTTCTCATTTCTGGCTTTCTCCTTTATGGCGTTATGTTTTAAAAAATCGTACTCATTTATATTGCCAGCTCTGTAGCCCGCATACAGGTCACATTAATATTTTCTTGGCCTGAACAATCCTATATTCAAGTGAGAGAAAATGGTATCGAAGGTGTACCTACTGACAGTCTCATTATTCGTTCCTTTGCAACTCTCTTTGTAGAGAAGATACGAAATAAATTGACAATATAATAATAAATATGTAATATTATTTACTTGATGTATTGTATTGAAAAGGTGGAGTCTCTCGTCAAGAAATAAATTGACAATATAATAATAAATGTGTAATATTATTTACTTGATGTAATGTACTTGGTAATTTCTTATAATTGCACTTCAATATGGAACAAAAATGAAATTTATAGCTTATAATCTCTTTGTACAGTTCATACAGATGACTTTCTGATTGAATTACAGGCTCCAGATATACTTTTTGTCAATTTGCTCTTGCAGTAGCGAGACGGTAATTTCGGCAATTTTTCCAAAAAATCATGTACTCCTCTCTTCTTGTTACGAGTTCCTAATGGATGGTTTTTCTTAGCACAAGAAATGGTTCCACGCTCCGAAGTTTGACTTTCCAGTACCTAACGGTCCACTCATTAATTCCGAATGTGTTTAAAAACATTTTTTGCAAACTTGTTTTCTCTGGTGGTTGATGCGAATATAATAAACCAACGTACCATTGCGTCTTGATTCCTCTGTACATGGTTGTTTTCTGGGGATGAAATCCACGAGCCCAGTAATGTACAGTTTACACTGATTCCAAGACATGGTCTCCCAAAATTCCTTATATACCTCTCTACTTTCTTCGTCTTTAATGTTGTTGCACTACTTCAGTTTGGACTTTTCACACATACTTGAAGTGCAAGTAGGTCTCTGCTTCCTTACTTTTCTCTCGACATGACTTTCCCTTTTCTTTTTTTCTGTAACCTAGGTATGGTTTGCCTTCCATTCTTAGTTTCTTTGTGTTTCAATGCATCTTTTCAAAGTTTTCTTCTTCCTTTTTCTTGATTCACTTAAATTTCCAAAGAATTCTTCATCACGATCACAAACTACTTCTTCAGCCTTCTGGTGATTGAATAGCTCAGCCGATGTTTCAGAGGTGTAATCAGAATCATTTTCTTCAGATTCTTTGTTGTTGGCAGCAGGAAGGATATGTAGACCTAAAAAGCAAAATATAGTACATCTATAAAAATTTGAAGTAATGTTATGAGAGTATTAGCATGTAATTAGACGATCCTATACTGAAAATTAATGCAGTGCAACGTGCATACTTTCATTGTCTGTAGAGGTGCTTGAAGACCCAGGTGAAGATTTTTCATTTGGCTGGAATTTCTGAGTGCCATTCTCACAGCTTCCATCACCAATACCTACCAAAATAGGCAATAAAGCGAAATGTAAGGAAATTAGAACGTTTTATGGCATACGATCGTAAACTTCATTTAGAGTCTGTGAAATAACAAATACTGACTGACTTTGATAATATGATTTGGAATTTGCATCTATAGTTTCAAGGGTAAATAACTGCACAGCTGTGGAATCTAGAATGTTAACAAAACTACAGTAAAACCTCGTTAATTCGAAGTCGTTGGGACGCAAAAATCGGACTTTGAATTACGTGATTTCGAATTAACCGTCAACATGTACTTTGGAAATTCCAACCTTTGTGACACAATATATTCTAAGACCCGTTACTGCATGCAGTTAACCTTGATTCACAGTTTAAAGCTTTCAAATGCCATGGAAAATAACTATTTCCAAAATGTATCCAACAGGGTTCATTTACAGTATTGAAATAATGCACTTGGATAACTCACCGGCAAACATAACCTCATGCAATGAAATCAAAAGAAAGGAAAAACATGATTCAAAGATGAGGAGAAATATATACTGGCTCCCCTGTGCAGGTGCTTATTCATTGGATTACTGTACTGTATGCATTTTAGATACCTTGTGCTTGCACAAAAGTACCTGATGCCCTTAAAACATCGCAGCTTATCGAACATTACAACAGTACAGTGACTATACTTGTACGATTTCCTGCTATGGCACTTCTAAGACCCATTAATGCATGCAGTCACCTTGATTCTCAGTTTAAACTTTTCAAATGCCATGGAAAGCACTATTTCAGAAATTTATCCAACAAGGTGCGTTTACATTATTCAAATAATGCACTTGTATAAAACATTGGCAAACACAACCTCACGCAACAAAAGGAAGAAAAACATGATTCAAAGATGAGGAAAAATTATGCTGGCTGCCCTGTGCAAATGTTTTATCTTTAGGATTACTGTACTGTCTGCATTTTTAAATGCCTTGTACTGGCATTGCATGGAAAGTGCCCATTGCCCGTAAAACATCGTGGCTTTTGGAACTTTCCTATGACAGGGGAAGGAAGTATCTCGCTTCCGTGTACACTGCATAGCAACACAGTACATTTCCCGGCTGACAATTCTCTCCTTTAAAACCGTCTGTTTGGCCTCAGCATTTAAAAAAAATAAGATAAACAAACAGTGCAGTTTCATCAGCATTGACAATATTGTTTGGTGCGTACAAATTGATTATAGGCTATAACCCATAAGACGAGGCTATATGCCAACTGTCAGCATCGCCATTGTTCGCGGATTCTACCTCTCCGCACACTTCCTGCTAAGCCTACATGATATTGTGGCGTTCCTTAAAATGCCGAATACAAAATAATTACAATTCCGCTCGAACATAGCAGATATGAAGCTCATTGTAGACACATGGAAGTAGGTGAAAGTGCGTGCAAAGTTACCCCCACACGTTCCGGAAGGCGCGTTCTTTCATGATGCAGAGAGATTTTGAATTTAAATCACTCTGTAAAGTACTATTTTCTTTTTCAAAATGTAAAGGCAGTTTTGAATTAAAAGTCTGAATTTTGGTAATGAGACTGACATTGTTCTTCAAATTACGAATTATCCATATTTCGAATTAAACGATTTAAATAACATGCAAAACCATACCTCATGTTTCCGGGAATGAGAGCTGCTCCGAATTAGGCGAGATTTTGAATTAACCGATTTTGAATTATCGATGTTCTACTATATTATGTCTCCGTTATAATATTAATTTACATAATGAACAGACCTACTAATAAATTAATAATCTTTCAAAACCACATTATGTAAAATTTAAAGTGCTGAAAATAAACTTACTTGATTTTGCATTTCTTCTGGGAATTTAAGCATTTGCAAATGAGAATCAAAGTTGTGCTTTTATTTCATGCTCCAAGAACATATTATCATCAACATTGTCAGAGTTCTTGAGTAGCATTTCCTCGTCAGCGAACATGTCTCAAACAGCAATTTTCCTCTTCTCCTTCTGAAGCCAAGTAAAGCGGTGGCTTTAATTCTGATTTTTCTGGATAGTAATTACCACAGTTATTTTAACACAAGTATTATTATTACTTTAATACAAGCACTATAGGGAACTCGAGACGAACTTCTCCTCCCATCGAAGTACGATTATTGTAGACCTGGGCTACTGATTGACAGTCGCAGAGTTGGCTGTCTGCAACAATACTGTGCTACTTTCAATTCACTTCGCACGAATGGGCGGGAGTTATAAAAATTCGAGGCCAATCCTCTTGCTTCACAAAACCCCGCCAAACGAGACAAAGCAGTTACGTGGTGTTTGAAAAATATATGATATGCTGTACTTACGCGGTATTGTTTCACCTTCAATTTTTGGACAACAAGGTGTAACTATGAAATTCCCTCTGCTGAAACAGATGAGGGACTCGTTAACGATGCCAACAGTGCCAAAAGGTCATTTTCACCAAAAATGTCAGTTTCATTCTTAAGGGACAAAATATACTTGTAAAGAGCTTATTTGTACCTAAAATCCTTCATTGTGCTCCTTAGTTTAAATGATATCATTATCATCATCATCATCATCATCATCATCATCTGAAGCAGTTTCCAAACGCAAGCTGGTTTTAAATGATGTAAAAATTCAAAATGACTTTGTCGGAAGATCACGACATGAGCAGGAGTCTAATTTTTGAGAAGTGAGAATACCTTGGTCAGCAACATTGCACTAGCTATAGCTTGGAAGTAAATCTTGATTTAGCACAATATATTGAATTTTAATATCAAAGAATTTCCACAAGGAAATTTTGTTTAAATATATATCCACCTGTTCAATACTGTACAACTATTTAGTTGTAATAAATGGTCAATTTAATCATAAATTAGGACATGTTTCGATCCTTGTATGGACCATCTTCAGCTAACATCAGAAGTACAAGATAAAATTAAAAGAAACATGTACAATGATGAAATGAATTAAATTAGTAATCACCATATACTAATTGTGTAAAACAATTGTATCGACAGGCAGACCCGTATTAGCCCTGTTTTCTCACAGGTAGCAAAATAATTAGTAGTCAGTATGGTTCTAACTGAAACCAAAAGTGGTCAAGTTCATTAATACAAATGAAAAGAGTACCAAGACATTTAAATTAAAAATAAACACACGGATACATTTAAAAACATCTTATAAAATGATTGCTATTTTGTGTCTTAAAAAAGGATAAAAAGCAACTAATTCCTTTGGTGTTCTTTGAAAAGCAAAATAAATGAAGTATAGAGACAGATAAATTAAAAATTCAACACATGGACATATTTAAAACATCTTATAAAATTCTTGCTGATTAGCATTTAAAAAGAGGATAAAACCTGATGTTTTTGGAATTCAGTGCAAAGCAATAAAACCACTGGTGAAGAAATCGAAGCTAAAATGTTGCTTTGTTATGGCTAAATGTAACCATCATTATGTAATACTACTGCTGGTTCTTCAATATGAAACAATTAAGATGATAGTTGTTTGAAATCCATAGAAATTGATAATAGCGATCTGAAAAAAGAAATAAGGAATGGAAACAATAGATATATTGAATAAAATGAAGTGAATAATTAACTGAAAATTGCTCACTGAATTATCTTCCTGCCTCAAAGTGTACCAGTACACATTCAAGTGTTGTTGACATATATATGAGTGTCAACATGTGACCGCCTTGAGACAGTCCCATCAGAGGGGAGTGGAGAAGGGGGAAAGAGAGTGACATTGGTAGGAATGTCACGATTGCGGTGTGCTGATAGCAACCCATTTGCTTTTAACCGGGAATTGGTTATTACTGCCGCATCAAACAAACTGCTGGGCTTTTCCAAAATTTTGTTCACATTGTGTATTGGATTATCGCAGGGATGCAGAAATTTTCTCTGAACTAAGGAGCCAGCAAGGATCCCACCAACCTGATACTGTACTTATAAATAATTGAGTTGCACTACTTAGCATTGACCTCAGAATTACTTTTTTAAATCTGAACATTTAGACCATCCAGAAATATTAAATTATAGAAATGTGATCTTGCTACCAAAAAAACACTGGTCCACAGCCCTTGCAGGTAAGTTCCCTTACTGCAGGCCATTCATATTACACATTATCAAATCACAAAAAAATGTTTGTATGTAATGACGATTCATCAACAAATTCCAAATATGTTACAGAACTTAATACATCTAATTGAAGACTAAGTGCTATTAAGTGCACAGAAACAATATTTTTGACCCTTTGTCTGCTGTCATGAATTAATCAATTTTTATGCACCAGGAGAGAAGCAGCGCCATCTGTCCTAATACCAACTAAGTTTTATCCGGATAACCATTCTGAAATGCCAAGATTATCAAGTTCCTTTTCAAGTGCTCTCATGTACTCCATTCAACTTCCACTTTCATTAGGTGTGAGTGATAGAAAAATTGCTTTGATTTTGAAATTTCTTATGAATCTTACATAGAGAATTAGTTCTTCCACAGATTCACCATCCACTGATCCATCCAGCAGTAAACTAACACAACTTTAATGTTGTTTCAGTTCAGATATTGTCACTTCTAGCACTTCAGGTATTTGATAAGTAGATTCCTTGTAAATACAGTAAAATCTGTTAAGAAAATTTTCAATGGCCACTCAAAAAAATCTGCTTAAGCAGGAAACTTCTCAAGAGGGTTATGCCTGAATACTTATACCCTGAAATACACATGAAAACGTGAAACATATAGCTGGCAAATTTCCTTCTTTTTGAATGATACCTACATAGGCCGATATAGTGTATGAACAATAACAGTCCTACTAATAAAAAATCCTTATACAGTTGTTTAACTCTTGGATAGTTAATACATTGAATAAAATCTGTATAAGCATTGCATATTTTTATTACTAGTAAACAAGGTATATGCATTGTGTTACTATACTGCACATATACACTCGTTCCAAGCTGTAGGAATCTCTTCTTCCAGTTCACCGACGTATTTCTTCACTTCATTGCCTTTATGATCGCTTTTGCTGGTTATCTGGGTGCAAAATCTATTGAGAAGCAGTGTGGTAGCACAAATAAAAATAGAATGTTCGAATAAACAAGAACAGAACAGTAATACATATATCTCAGCGGTAAATTATTTTCATTATTAATAATTATATCACTGATAATAATTTATCGTTGCAGTGCAATTTTATCTGGTGCAAATAAATATCACACGACATACGTTCTCTTCCTTGTGTAAAACCACTTTATTGTTGCTAAGTCTATTCCGTAACAACACACAGTTATACGCAGTTATAAGCAACACCACAACACAATACACTGATGCAATTTACTGTCAATTCTGACTAGTACAGATATCAGCAAGTCCTCACACTGATCATTCACTTCACCATCACACAGTCGATTCTGACAAGTACAGATATCAACTCCTCACACTGACTCGCAACATACTCTCGGGCCTCTTGGCCTGTCAGCTCAATATATATACCATTCGACTAGCAGTTTGGAAATGTTCTTACAATGGAACACGTCCGAACAACTGTCAACTGGCCAGTCAAATGTAATAGATAAAACATGAATGTTCGATTACAGTTTACAAGACACGTGGAGAAATCTATAACATTCCTAAAGCTTCCACACATATGTGGATAATAAAACATCATTGTAAGTTTCCAGAAACCTCCATATGTATCAAAATTATAGCGGAATACACCTAATATACGATTATTACAGAGTTTTCTACAGTTTTTGACTATACAGATTTTAAGGTTAGACATATTCACAATATGTATTTGAGGTTATAGAAATTTACAATACATGTTTCGAGGGTATAGTCATACTTAGCATTTAATAAAGGATAATTAAAAGGTTTGAAGGTTTTACAGGAGTTAGGTTAAGTGTAGTGATGGCGTACATACGTCAAATTACTAACCTCATTCCACACTTTGTCCATAGTGCTGTGAGAACTTGAAGTTCACAAGATATACAGTCTCCTCCATGATCTCTGATTAAGTTATTTCTGACTGTGTTAATAACAATTCTGGCGTACTTCTTCATAAATCGATATTTAACTTCAAAACTTCCATCATCTAGGAGAAATGGGTCACTCCACCTCTTAAAGTGTTTTATTTTATGAACATTTCCAGCCTACGTAACTTCTAAATGTTCTATGTTAAAAATATCGTGGAGATCATCGTTATTTTCTGTTCTGTCATTGTGTGCTTAATGGATAAGTTGGATATTTGACCGTGATTATATTACTACTGACAGTAAATACCGCTAAAATAAATCGATGACTTGTTTCTTTTGTCACTCCGCTGCTAGACTATAATGCTTATACAAGAGTCCTGGTCTGTATAAGCAATTCATTGAATAACTACAGTATAACAGACGTATACGAGGCTTATACATGGTTTATTAGTAACAGATAGCACATAAATGGTGTATAAACCTGGTATAAAAGTTATACACCATTTATTAATAAGACTGTAAAAGACTGGATCGAGGATTTTATTTCAAAACCCGTCATACTCATGCTAAGATCTAATAATGCGATGTAATTATTACGAGGAACATCAGTGCTCAGCTTGTAAGAAGGTAAAGTAAAAGATAAACATGTTTATGGCAACACAAGATGTGTGATGGGAGAGAATACGATGCACGATTTTTTTCTTGCTAGGCTCAGTGGCTCAGGCGGTTGAGGCGCTGGCCTTCTGACCCCAACTTGGCAAGTTTAATCCTGGCTCAGTACGGTATACGTCAGTCTCGTGTTGGTAGATTTACTGGCACGTAAAAGAACTCCTGCGGGACAAAATTCTGGCATCTCCGAAAACCGTAAAAGTAGTTAGTGGGACGTAAAACAATTAACTTTTTTTCTTTGTGCATGGAGGGATGTTACTATGCTACCGATATCAGAAATAGATTTGTTATTCATATTTGCAGTTTTGGTACATAATGCATCTGCAAATAATAAGAGTTATGGTTTTATTGATTGTTAATTCATTGCTGCTCTTTCCTTATCTCCAGGCTTGGCACTGTTTGAGCAATACTGCCAGTATCCAATGTTATTATCGTAGCATCAAAATATTCTGTGACTTGAGCATCGACATCATAATATTGTATAGAATGTGGTATCACAACGTGTGCGCGCTTTCTGTCTAGTGAAATAACGATATGTACATTCTGAAGTTTGCTTCTTCCCTGGAGGAGGCAAGGCTGTGGAATGGGGAGGAGGCTTGTAGCTTCTTTGGTCATGGTTTCAATGGCTTCAGGAGAGTGGGTAGGGGGAATAGATATTTGGGAGGACAGAGGCTCAATCGGCTTCTTTCTTTTACAGTCTCTATTTTTTTTAATACCTAATGCTTTCACAGCCGGGCTGAGTGGCTCACACGGTTGAGGCGCTGGCCTTCCGACTCCAACTTGGCAGGTTCAATCCTGGCTCAGTCCGGTGGTATTTGAAGGTGCTCAAATACGTCAGCCTCGTGTCGGTAGATTTACTGGCACGTGAAAGAACTCCTGCGGGACTAAATTCCGGCACCTCGGCGTCTCCGAAAACCGTAAAAGTGTAGTTAGTGGGATGTAAAGCAAATAACATTATTACCTACTGCTTCCAGATGTGCAGGTATTCCTTCATATGAGGGGTTCGTATTATCAATTATTTCATTAAGGTTATTGTCTTGGTTACCTTGTTGATCTGTATATATATATATATATATATATTCTTTCTAGTGTGTTTAGTGGAATGCCTTTATTTGTTTTACATAAGATAGATCCTGCTCTGTAGTAGTTTACTGATGACCGCTTGCACTCATGTGGGCCCATAGATGAAATTTTTTCATGCCTCTCAGCATTAACATGCGCAAGATATTTTAACCTGTGCAAGATATTTTACCATAAAACTCTGTCTGGTCTGCCCTACGTAAGATTTTTCACTTTGGTGACAGTTCAATTTGTATACCCCTGAATCTAAATGATTGTCTTTCCCTAGGGAATTAACACTATTGTAGCTGAAAATTTTTGTTTAGTATTATTGCTAGTTGAGTACGCAATTTTATAGTCATATTTTTTGAACAGATTTGTTACTGCATATATATTGGGATTGTTAAAAGTGAATCTAGCATATTTATCATTCTTCTTTAGCTCAGATGTTAGATTCGTTTGAAACCTCTGTTTGAATTTTCAGATTATTTTGTTCACCATAACAAGTCCAAAACCATTACATTGAGCTTGTTTACGGATAAAGAGTAGTTCTTTTTCTCGTTCTACGTGGGAGAGAGGTATGTTTAATGCTCTGTATATGTGAATATAGTAAGGTGACTCCGGATGCAGCAAGTGGTTCTTTATCTTTTTTTTTTTCTATTTGTTTTACGTCGCACCGACACAGATATGTCTTAAGGCGACGATGGGACAGGAGAGGCCTAGGAATGGGAAGGAAGCGTCCGTGGCCTTAATTAAGGTACAGCCCCACTATTTGCTTGGTGTGAAAATGGGAAACCACGGAAAACCATATTCAGGGCTGCCGACAGTGGGGTTCGAACCCACTATCTCCCGAATACTGGATACTGGCCGCACTTAAGCGACTGCAGCTATAGAGCTCAGTGATTCTTTATCATAGTAGGAGTGAAAGTTATTCTGTCTTATATTTACATCAAAATTTTTTATGAAACCTTCTTTTTTTTCTTTTTCTATGGTAAACTTTACTTTGGAATCTAATGAATGGGGCTCAGAAGTTCATGCATTTGCATGTTTTTTAGGGGTTAAAAATGTATGCTTATACATTATGTGCACGAATTATGGAATTTTCAGTCATTTGAACATGCTTATATGGTGCATTTAACTGCATATTTTCGTGATTTTGATAAATGCATCATATTTTAATATTGTAGCGCTTATATGGCATGTTTTAATCAGTTTAATGGTTTTTACAGTAATTTTTAATCAACTTTTTTCATCTGGTTGATGTTGGCAGTAATGTTGCACATGATGACGCAACTTGTCATGTGGTGAGGAGTTACGATGTCACGCAGTGAATCCCCTGTTTCATCATCTACTCTCAGGTTTTGTGCTTAGCTGTCGATTAGCTGTCCATTGAGTCATGTAACGGTGTTGTGAACTGGTTGTGACCAAAGTTTGTTTCCCTTATAAAGTGTCCGTTAAAAAGTTCTTTAAATGCCGAAAATAAGAGCAACTTCGAGTTGTAGATCAACTAATTTACAGAAGGAGTTTTCAGGTGACCTAATATCTCAGGTAATAGGGTACTGTTCTGTGGCGCATGTGAGAAAACTATACGGAGTGAGAAAAGATTTCAAATAATTCAACACATAAACACAGCAAAACATAAGGAGAATCTAACTAGCAAACTTGCAAATAAAGAGCCTGTTCAAAAACAACTATTAGAGTGTTTAGGAAGTAGGATTAGTGAATTTTCTTACGACCTGTGCCAAGCATTTTTAGCTGCTGATATTCCCTTGTATAAAATTAATAACCCCACATTAAAACATTTTCTTGCCAAATACACTCGACAATATGTGCCTGAAGCAAGTACATTAAGACTTATGTAGGACGTTGTTACAATAACGTATTGACAAATTTACAAATTGAATTAGCGTATCAGTTTGTATGGTTGTCTGTTGATGAAACCACTGATTCTGGGGGCCGATTTATTGCTAATGTAATTGTGGGTGCCTTAAATAAGGAACAAAAGACGATACCATATCATCTTGATGTGTTTGAATTGCCGGCCACTAACAATGTATCTTACGCAGTGTGTGATGGACTCATTGAAATGATTATGGCCATCTGTAATCAAATATGACTGGCTACTTTTATTTGTTACCGATGCAGGTACTTATATGGTAAAATCAGGACAAACATTGAAAGGCATTTTTCCTAACTTAATTAATATAACTTGTTTGGCACATGCAATTCTTTCTCATTGGTAGATCGATTTGTGGCCTGTTCAAAGAAAATTTTTGTTAAATCTCCTTCAAGAGTCAAGTTGTTTAGATCAACAGCACCCAATATCCCACTTCCTCCTGCGCCAGTGTTAACACAATGGGGAACATGGCTGTGGATGCAGCTTTGTATTATGTTCAGCACATAGAAGTATTCAAAGTGGTTGTTAATTCATTGGACTCCAATGAAGCTGCATCAATACAAACAGTGCAAAATATTCTGTCAGGCATTGACTTAGAAGAGAATCTTGTTTTTATAAATGCCCAATTATCTTTTTTGCCAACCACCATAACGTCACTGGAAGCTGTAGGATCTCCCTTAAAGGAAATACTGATTTTTTGAAAAAACGACCGAGCTCGATAGCTGCAGTCGCTTAAGTGCGGCCAGTATCCAGTATTCGGGAGATAGTAGGTTCGAACCCCACTGTCGGCAGCCCTGAAAATGGTTTTCCGTGGTTTCCCATTTTCACACCAGGCAAATGCTGGGGCTGTACCTTAATTAAGGCCACGGCCGCTTCCTTCCCACTCCTAGCCCTTTCCTGTCCCGTCGTCGCCATAAGACCTATCTGTGTCGGTGCGACTTAAAGCAACTAGCAAAAAAAAAAAAATGAAAAAACGATATCCAATCTAAATTCTGTTCCTGGTAGTACCAATCCACCGTCGTCTTGTACGACGTTAGCGGGCCTTCGGATTCTGGGGAGCCTGCACCAACTTGCTCGGAGGTATCGGAGACTCCACGAAAGATCAAACATAGAGCCAAGAATTTCTTTGTTACCTTTAATGCCAATTCTCTTCAGAAGATAGGAAAACTGAAACAGCTCACAGATATCCTATCGGAACAACAAATTTTGATTGCAGCAATTCAGGAAACGAGATTTACAGATGAGCAGGCCTTTGAATCTGAAGGTTACAGGATCTTCAAGGGTAAACCTGGTAAACGTGGCATACAAACTGTCCCCCACCTTGGCACAGCATTTGTAGTCAACAAAATGATTCTGGACTCGATAACAAATTTCACCTGTGTGAATAGCAGAGTCTCGACTCTGTCCTTTCGAAGCACAAACAAAATGTATACTATTGTGAACGTTCATGCGCCGATCAACCAAGCGAACAAGAGAGACCCAGAGGGAACTGATAGATTCTGGGAAGAACTTGAGGAGATTTTATTCAAGATTCCAGACAAACATACCATAATCGTGCTTGGGGATTTCAATGCCCAGGTAGGCAAAGAGAGAAAGTTCCGAAACATCGTTGGAAACCATCCTGCTCACCAGAGAACAAATCGTAATGGAGAAAGGCTAATAGAGCTGTGTAAGGCATTTAACCTCGTAATGAAGTCTACTGCTTTTAAACACCTGCCCAAGAAACAGAAGACCTGGAAATCCCCAAATCACTACCTTGGTGAATTCCAGATTGATCATGTCGCGATCGCACGGAAGGCTCAATGAGAAATTCAGAATGTTAAAGTTCTAAGACAAGCAAAACTGGACTCAGATCACAATCTATCCAAGATAAAAATCAAACTGCTCCCGAGAAACACAAGGAGAGTTCGAGCCAAAAGGATTGAAAAATTTGATAGAGGAAAACTAGGATCTGACCATGAGTTCACTCAGAAACTACAATCGGTGGATGCAGAGAACTGGGAACAACTGCGCAGGACCCTGGTCAAAACAGCTAAAGAGACGGTTCAGCTTACTAAGCCCAGGAAGCACCCTTGGTGGAACAGTGAATGCGATGCAGCAACAAGGCAAAGACAGTTCGCTTGGCAGAAATGGAACTCGCTAAAGAACCAAGTCAACTGGATAAACTTCTTGAATGAGAGAAGGTGTGCAGCAAAAACCATCCGCAGCGTTAAACGTGCTTTTGATAAACACCTGCTGGCTCAAATTGAGCAGGATTTCAAGAAGAACAATACACGTGACTTTTATAAAACATTTAAAAGCAACTTGAGGAAATACGACCCACCGAGCCTAGAGTTCAGAGATTCCAATGGAAACCTAACCCATAACAACAAGGAAAACTGCCGGATCCTTGCAAAATTCTTCGGATCCCTTCTTAACTGCGAGGCCCCAATGTCCAGATTCACATTTGAAGACAAAACAACAGTTCACCGAGATTCAGTTCCACCTACGAAAGAGGAAGTCAGACAGATTATCCAATCCTTGAAGAATAATAAAGCGCCGGGTGAAGATTCGATAATAGCTGAATTGTGGAAGTTTGCTAGTGACAATGCAGTGGAAAAATTAACGAACATCATACATGAAATCTGGAACACTGAAAGACTTCCAAGTGACTGGACATCTGCCCTAATCCACCCACTTCACAAGAAAGGCGACAAGTCGGATGTTAACAACTATCGTGGCATCTCCCTCGTACTTATAACCTACAAAATTCTCTCGAAAGCTCTTCAAATCAGGGCAGAAGAACAGCTAGATCCAGAGCTGGGTGATTACCAAGGAGGTTTCAGGAAAGGACGGTCATGTGTGGAGCAGATTATGGATCTGAAATCTGTCCTTTCATGTCTTAAACTAAGGAGCAAGCCTTTTGTAGTAATGTTCATCGACTTTAAGAAGGCCTATGATTCAGTTGATAGAACTACCCTACTGCAGATCTTAAAGGAATTTGGCTTGGACGGTAAAACAAGAGTGATCATCCAACAGACTCTCACCAACACCATCTCAAAAGTGAAGTTTAGAGGAGAGATTTCAGAGGCCTTTGAAATATGGACAGGAATTAGGCAAGGAGATGGTCTCTCACCTCTGTTGTTCAACTGCGTTCTTGAGAAAGTGATCCGTGAATGGCGCAGAGAAATGAATTATGAAGGAGTCGAAAGCGGAGTCAGACTAGGCCACAAGAACAGGAACCTTTCAATTGACTGTCTAGCATTTGCAGATGATCTCGCGGTTTTCGCTGATTCCTTGGATGTGGCCACGAAGCAGATCAACCAGCTTCAAACACAAGCTGCAAAGGCGGGCCTCCAAATCTCCTTTGAGAAAATGAAATTCATTACAAACATCAAACTGGCGCCAAGTGAGCTAGAAGGGACTCACGGAAAAGTCAACCGAGTTGAAAAATTTAAGTATCTTGGTGAATGGATAGAACCTAACTTGTCCGAAAAAGAAGCCTTTTCTTCACGCATGAATAAAATGGAAATGGCTTACCATCTTACTAAAAATGTCTATAGCAAAAGATCTATATCTCTGAATGCAAAAATCAAACACTGTTGCACTGTTATCTGGCCAGAGGCTCTATATGCAGCGGAATGTCTCGCCATGAACAAAAAAGGCATGACGGAGAAATTGGAGGCCAAGGAAAGATAGATTTTGAGAAAAATCTTAGGTCCAGTCAAAGACAACAGCGAGTTGAGGAGACGGCACAACCAGGAGTTGTACTCGCATGTGGAGAAAATAACTGATGTGATGCGAAAAAGGAGGATTACTTTTTATGGACACATGGCCCGAAAGAATTCAACATGGTTAACCAACCGAATTTTCACTTTCCTCCAAGAAAAAAGGCAAAGGGGGCATGCTTCAGTGAGGTACAGAAAGATCTGCAGGAGATTGGGATCTCATTTGAAGATATCCAGGAGCGTGTCCCACTTAAGAAAAAACTCCAAGAACATCAGAGTTTCCTACCAAAGCCGAAGATGAAAACTGGAAAGGCATGGACGGAAGAGTGAAAGGAGCAACACCGTATACGAATGAAGGAATACTGGACCAACATTAAAACTCAAGGGAAACAGTTGAAATGACGTGGTCCTTAGTTGGCCGAAACGAAACAAGAAGAAGAATGTAACTTCAAAAAATCCTGGTTATAATATTCAAGACATTCTCGAAGGAAAACCGTCTGTCACACCAAGAGACTTGCCTCTTTCTGTGGAGCAGTTACCGTCATTTAAATATGCCTCAATAACATCTTGTCATGTGGAAAGAAGTTTTCACGTTACAGAAGTGTTTTGCAAGAAAACAGACGATGTTTTTCAGTTGAAAATTTGTGCAAAGTGATGGTTGTGAACTGCAATTCATCACTCTGCATTGACAGCGGGACCATTTCTGCTTCAACCTCCATGGAATAAATGTAAGTTTATTATTATCAATACTAACCTGACTTCCCTACTGCCATTTTTTCATTTTAATAGTGCATATTTATTGGCATATTTTCAAGTTTTGAAGAGCATATTTGCATGCTTATTTCTTAGTTTTTTAGGGCATGAACTTCCCAGCCTTACTAATGAATTAAGGATGCTATCACTATTATTCACTCTTTTATCTATGACTATAAAGGTATTGTCTACAAAGCGTACCCATAGGTCAACGCCATGGATCACTTACGAGATAACATCGGTTATGCAAAAGAGGAATAATTTATGCAGTAAATGGAAGGAAAATCCATGTGGCAGTATGTGGGAAAAGTACAGACTTGCTAGGAACAAAATCAAATCATTAATCTGTGAGGCCTACAGTTCATATATCCACAGCCTTAGTTCCAATAGTAAAGAGCTATGGGATTTCATCAGAATCAAAAGCAGCAACAGTGCTCCACCTGTCTTCAAGTACAACGGACTGTCATTTTCCTCTCCCCAGAATTAGCAGACACATTTAACGGTAAATTTAAAAATAACTTCACCGCAGCTGACAAAGACGAAGACATGTTCATTACAAGGACAACCCCTCCCTTCCCGCCCCTAACTAGTCTGTACTTCACTGCTGATGTGGTCGCAGCCCAGTCGTTGGAGAACCAGATCCCATGCAGTGAACGGCCCAAATAATGTGCAGGCAAGAATTCTCCACCACTGTGCAGATGCATTGGCACCTCCTCTTCGCGCAATATTTAACATTTCAGTGAACATTGGGACTGTGCCAGATGAATGGAAGAAAGCAAACGCAGTTCCCGTGTTCAAAGACGGAGACAGGGAAAATGTTGACAACTATCGCCCAGTCTCTATTTCATCTGGTTTATGTAAATGCACGGAATGCCTGATTGGTAAACATGTGTTGGATTTTCTGAATGAGAGAAACCTGTTGAATAACAACCAACATGGATTTCGCCCTGGAAAATCCTGTACTACACTTTTAACAACCTCCCTGGACCGTCTACTGTCTCCCCAGTAGACTATCTAACTCTCGACTGGATTAAGGCTTTTGATCAGGTACCTCATCAACGACTGTTGTTAAAACTTAGCAAGAATGGCATTCAAGGCAAACTAATGGCATGGCTTCGATCATTCCTGGTAGGTTGAATTCAGTGCATTGTGTTCAGTGGGGCCAGGTTAGACCAAACTTTAGTCACTTTGGGTGTGATTCACGGTAGTGTGATAGGGCCACTTCTGTACACGATCCTTATGCTGGATCTACCAGGTTGTGTATCATCTACTATGGCACAGTATGCTGATAACACCATCGTTTACAGAGCCATTCACGATGAGAACGACGTAAATAGGTTACAATCAGATGTTAATAATAGGCTCAGTGCTGCAAAATAAATAAAATGTCTATAAATATACAGAATGTAAATATATTTGTTTAACTAGAGCAGGATCACCGTAACAACATCAAATTTCACTGTGTGGTAAGAACATGATGCCTTGCACCTCAATAAAATTGTTTGGCATTCATATTTGCAATAATTTAAAATGGAACAAGCATGTTGAGGAAATAAGGTGCAAAGCATACAGAGTCGTGGGATTTATCCACAGATCTCTACCGGGAGCTGGAAAGAAAGCAGTTCAGATGGCCTATTTGGCATTAGTATGCCTAATACTGTTGTATGGGCTTCCTTCCCAGCACCCTTCTATAGTAGAAAATATAACTAAACTAGAGGGATTCAATGCCGAGCAGAACAACTAATTGCTCAACACTGTCATTTAAATACAGCAGGGTCACTGCCTCCCATAACAATTCTCTGTAAACAAATAGATATTGCTTTTCTGAGAAAATCCCTTGCAGGTAACATTCACATCAACCTTTTCAACTGCTTACAGCTGAACTACCGTTTCATTCAAAGACGTGTGTCCCTTTTCCCTTCAATTGCAAGAACAACATCATATCAACGGTGGCTTCTTTATTCATTCGGTTTGGCTGTGGAATGAATTCTCACCACAGACAAAAGAACTACCTATTGAAAATTTTTGTAAGGAGGTAAAAAGAATGTATATATAACAAAACCTACTGTACATAACATAATTTTCTACTGAGTGAATATTCAGTATGCGTGGGAAGACGGATGGAAGTTTGTGATCCCAAGTGAATGAGACTGTATATATGGATATGAATGAGCCAGCCAGCTGAAGTATATGTGGAGATTTAGAGAGAGAGAGAGAGAGAGAGAGGGGGGGGGGTGGGGGTTGAACAGGCTTGTGCATATTATATAAATACGGTAACTGTATATAAGCGCATTCTGTAGCTTATAATTGTAATATTTTTAATACTGTAATTTTAAGTGGGGATGGAGGCACCTTCATATATGTGGGACTATGCCCTTTTTCTATTCACCTTCCCTGAATATTATCTACAATTTGTGGAAAATAAATAATTATAATAATAGTGTCCTTTGCTGGAATGCTGGCATACATGCTACATATTAGTAATAAGCTCACCGAACATTTGTCACGGATGGATTGTTAAGTCTGCATAGATGGTGCAGCGAATGGTCCTGTGCTCAACCGCTCTATGTGAGCATAAGGCAGTAGCAATCAGTGAGACATTGATGTTTCAAGCAGACAGTGTACATCAAAATGGTTAGGTGTAAGGATGTGACAGAGTGGCAAAAAGGGGCAATCTTGCTTGGCAGTGCCCATGGCCATTGATATTCAAAGTATGTTACACGTGCCACTAGGGGTATGCGGGATCGTCTCAAGGGGTACACAAATTTATCGTAGCTTCTAACTGCTTATATTGAGAAGTTCAGAAAAGAATCGAGCCTGCTCATTTTCAATAAAATATAGTATCTTTGTCTAACACTACACGGAGTCCCCTTTCTGAACTATTCATTCTAAAATGTGTGTCACTTTGTTCCTCCCACTGACTTGGTATGTAAAAATGCTTGCTTATGCTGCATTTCTCTTGTTTCAGTTTTTTGTTTTGAAATCCACTCTTTCACTTCAATGTAGGGGAGTGTATGTAGTATAATAGTAATTGTTGCATTAATAATACTGTACTTGTATAATATTGTTTATTAGGCAATGAAATCCTTGTAATTTCACTCATGCGAAAACCAAGTTTCCCTCTCTGTCTTGTGAAAATTTGCCACATTGCCTGAGAAAGGAACAGAAGGCTCCAATAGTCGAATAATCGGGCTACCAGTAAGCGATGAAAATGGCAGGAACATTTCTCCGGCCATAGTTGACAGCTCAGTTTTGGACTTCTTCTGTAAACTTTGCCCTGAAGGAGTAATGAGGTTTCCTTTGCTCAGCAGTGATTATATACCATACATTATTGTTATTGTTGGGGAGCAGGGTGGTGTAACGGCTTAGCTTCATGCCTGTCATCCCGGCGACCGTGGTTTGATTCTTGGTGTTGCAGGGGTGGGATTTTCAATTGAAAATCCCATGGTGTCAGGAAGGGAATGTGACCTTAAATCCCTGGTCACTAGTGGTATGCAGGATCGTTTCAAGGGGCATGATAATGCCTCAATGTATGCAGGGACCCTGACTAAACAGGATAAGCCATGGAAGATGATTATATTTAATATTGTTTGGCATCCAGCAACAATCATGGTCATTTCTGGTATAATCGCAGAATACTCGTACTTCGGGGTATGAAGGTAAAACATTTGGATTTTGGGGTATGCCAGTCAAAAGCTATACAGTGCATGAAGTTGCTGGATTTGTTGGTGTTTCACAGCGGACTGTTCAGTGTGTCTACAAGCAGCGGTGTACTACACGTGGCCAGAAAACATGACGTAACAATTGTGGTCAGAAGAAAAAGATCCTGATTGAGAGGGACCGGAGACGTGTTTCATGGCTTGCGAATCAAAATCTCTTCCAAACCTGACAGGAATTGCTGCAGTCAGTGAATGAAGGTCTATCCCTGCCTATTAGGGAGAGATCTTTATGACAGGAACTGCATGCAATGAATATTTGGAGTCGGTCACCTCACAAGAGGCCATTGCTCACACAGGCATGTAAAGTTATATATCTTCAGTGGTCTAGAAATCATTGATCGTGGACAGTAGCCGACTGGCAGAATGAAATGTGGTCTGATGAATCACGTTTTTGCCTGTATTCTGATGATGCACACCATCGAGTGCATCGAAGGCCAAATGAGGCATTTAATCCTGGATGTCTGCAAGATCAGGTTCAAGCCGGAGGTAGGTCTGTGATGTTTTGGGGGTGTTTTTCATACCATGGATTGGGCCCACTCACTGAGGTGACCAGTAACATGTACCAGCGTGGTTATTTAAACATTCTGGATGATCAGGTGTTGCCTTTCAGTCAACATCTGCATGATTAGTATGCTATTGATACCCCGATTTTTCAAGATGTTAACAGCAAAGTTCATTGGGCTGGACGCATATGTGACTGGTTTTATGAACACTCCCTCCCCCCACCTATTACATCTTGATTGGCCTGCAAAATCACCTGACTTCCCCATTGAAAATTTGTGGGACATGTCGGAACAGCTGGTAAAATGCCAATATCAGCATCCCCGCAATTTGGTAGAATTTCGCGATCAAATCCTCAGCGAGTGGCTTAACCTGAATGCGATGTACCTGCACAACCTTGTGGACTCACTTCCTAACTGAATCCAGGCGGTTATCAAGTCCAGAGGCGGAGTTACTCGGTATTAAATGATGCTTGTAATTATTTCTCCAGGGGTGACTAATTTTTTGTCTGGTGGGCTTATCAAGGGAATGCCTAGTGGTATGGCATTATTTTAAGTTTACTAGTAATTTTGCTAAAATCAACAGTGTTCTTAATAGATGCTCTTTCTGGAAAGCAAAAGTGTTTCACTAAAAACTTTTGAATGAATTTAGAGATTTTATAGATTGGGCTTCTTCTATAGTTGATGATAGGTCAAATAGGAATACCACCTTTGTGAATTTTCGGCAGGACCTTAGCGGTGAGAAGGATTCATATTGATAAATTTAGACACATCATATCTATTGAAAAGGAAATAAGAGTTGTTCAATAATCTTTTAAGATCTTGGGATCTTTTCGAACTTTAGAAAAACTGTCATCGGAGAAGAGGATTCATTTTTTTGATGTCTTTTTTACCGATTTTGACAGTAGTATCAGCTTTGGTTACAATTGTAATGTGTTGTGGGGGTCGATAAATAAAGCCAGAATCTGGCCCGCACCCCCCCCCCCCCCACACACACACACGCTCCAAGAGGCAAACAATCCGCAGGCAGGCACACACAGACTGACTGCACTCTTCGCTCACTCATTGACTGCCCCAACTCCAACTCTCGGCTGAGCTCCACGCCAACTCACTCGCTCCTCCGCAGGTGCTCTTGCTTTATATAGACGGGGCCAACGTTCGAGATACGTTGGTCACTGGAACTCCGTGGAAATCTCCAGATATCGAAGGCTCTCGATCTGCGGCACAGTTACTGTAGTCATTATGCCGCACCACCACAGGTGGAAGAGAGAGGGGGGCAGCCTAGCACCTAAGCCCGAACATGACTGGTGTGGCTTCAAGGGGGGTGTGGACCAAATGGTGACATTGTGCACTAGCCCTATCCACGCATGGCGGACATAAGAGGCCACGCACGCAAAAATGTTGTTCTTAATATTTTACTTCAGTTCTATTATTTATGTGTTGGATACTGGAGAATGTGGGTTTATGTTTCAAAAGTGTTCTTTTTTTTCTTCACTTCATATCTAACTCTTCATCTTGTTTATTTAAGGGTAACTTGTTGATAGCAAGCTCTGATTCAGCTGCATTAGTTAAGAGTGTGTGATATTTAATATCGTTAGGCCAATTATTTTTTGGGACTTTTGTTGAGGATATCACATTCTATTCTATTTTTTTTTTTTGATCCGGGTTGAAAGATGTGGGTGGTGTTCAATAGACGTTTAATCTCATTGTTCATTGCGTTCGATGCTTTAAGGTTGTTGAGTTTCTTATTCAAAATATTCTGTTTATCGGAAAGTGTTCAGGAAAGTTTTTGACTTAACTTACGTGGTTCTATAATGAATCCCACTCCAATGGTGCTAGTAGGAGGAGCTAAGTTGGCATTGTACAGTGTAATATGAGAGTGGATTTCTTTTTGTAAAGAAATGTAACTTCAATTTTGATCCTAATAGAAACTAGCTTAGAATTTAGTTTCCATAATTCGTGTTCTTAAAATTCCTCTCTCTGAAATTTAAAAATTTCAGGGTTAGATTGTGAAGTAAGCATTGCTTCAAGAAAAGAAAAAAAAAAAAAAAAAAAAATGTCTTTGCCAGTCTTAGCAATTTTAACCTTCAGATTCAACTAAAGATTAGCTAAGCTTGCCTGGTTGGCATTTGCATTACAAAAAATGAATTTCATTTTTGTTCCATAATGAATTACAATTTTAAGGTCAAAGAATTTCCACAAGGAAATTTTGTTTAAATATACACTGATTTAGCAAATGTCATGGGATAGTCACCTAATAGCGTGCGGGGCTTCCTCTGGCCCTGTAAACTGCAGTGAGAAGCCGTGGAAGTAAGTCGACAAGTCCCTGGTAGTCCTCTGGACGCAGCTGACACCAAATCGTTTGCAGAGCAGCCGCCAATGCTGGTCTATTCATGGGTGCAGGATCCATGGCATGGAGTTTGCGTTCCAGGACATCCCAGTTATGCTCGATAGGGTTCATATCGGGGCTCCTGGGTGGCCATGGCAGTCGTTGGACCTCCGCTGCATGTTCCTAGAACCATTCCCGGATGACGTGGGAGCGATGTGGCAGCGCGTTATCATCTTGAAACACTGCAGAACCTTCTGGGCGCTGGAAGGCCAAAATTGGGTGGAGATGGTCTCCGAGCAGCTCAACAGACTGCATACCATTCAAAGTCTCTCCCAGAACAACTAGAGTGCCCATTCTGTACCAGGAAAATGCACCCCAGACCATAACAGAGACACCAGTGCCCTGGACCACACCTTCGAGGCAGGTTGGATCCATCGCCTCATGTGGTCTGGGGCCGATGACCTTCGATGTTAGGCCCCTTAAAACACCAAGCAAGCATCATATGGTCTGCGCCATACACGTTGCCTCCCATCGGCATGGTGCAGTTGAAATCTTGATTCGTCCGACCATATCACGTTACGCCATTGTTCCAGTGTCCATCACTGGTGATTGGCAACAAATGCGCGTCGTTGTGCCTGATAACGTTGGGTTAACAGTGGCACCCGTGTGCGGCGCCAGCTCCCATACCCCATAGAACCCATGTTCCTATGGATTGTCCACTGGGAGATGTGTCTAGCACGGCCTGTGTTGAATTGAGCCGTGATTTGTTTCACGGTTGCCCGTCTGTCACTATTAACAATCCGTCTCAGATGTCACGGTCATCGAGGGTGGCTGGACAGCCGGTCGTTCGTCTGTTGTGGATGGTGACACCTGCATTCAACCATTCTGAAATCACACTTCCCATCCGTCGGGCACCGACCACCATACCCCGTTCGAACGGTGTCAGCTCATGACGACTTTCCATGTTACACCTGTCACATGCACAGCCACTGCTCACAAGGTCTCCTATACAACTGACGCTGGCACAGAGGGCATGTGGTGCGCAGACAACACACCTGTGTATCAGTGCTCCGCTATACCATGACATTTGCTCAGTCAGTGTATATTCATCTGTTCAATACTGTACAACTATTGTTTATAATAAATTGTCAATTTAATCCTAAATTAGGACATTTTTCAGTCTTTGTGTAGATGATCTTCAGCTAATATCAGAAGTACAAGGTAAAATTAAAAGAGTAAATAAAGATATTTTAGTAACAAACTTTTTTTACAGAGCAGTAAAACCACTGGTGAAGGAATCGAAACTAAAATGTTCCTTTTGTTATGGCTAAACATAACATCAATATGAAATAATAATAATGTTATTTGTTTTACGTCCCACTAACTACTCTTTTACGGTTTTCGGAGAGGCCGAGGTGCCGGAATTTAGTCCCGCAGGAGTTCTTTTACGTGCCAGTAAATCTACCGACACGAGGCTGACGTATTTGAGCACCTTCAAATACCACCGGACTGAGCCAGGATCGAACCTGCCAAGTTGGGGTCAGAAGGCCAGCGCCTTAACCGTCTGAGCCACTCAGCCCGGCAACATCAATGTGTAATACCATAGTGAGTAGAAGGTAAAAGTGTGATCTCTCCCCTACTTCATCTGTTCCTCCGCTAGGCCACTCTTCCAGCAGTAAGCTTACAAGTCAACATACGAATGAAAGATGCAAAATATTATGCTCTTTCTTACCATTGCAGAAGTCAGTTGTCAGATAGTTTAGATAGCTTCTGGGTAGTCTTTGTGGTCTTAGAAGATTTCAGTTCCTTTCTCATTCATCTGTCTTGTTACAAAATAAAATTGACACTTCATATAATGTAACACAAGTTTAGGAATAATGTATGCAACATAGTCATCGCAGCATCCTAATTCTCTCGAATTAATAGTGATACCGTACAAACTGTCCAAACACTCGTAAAACATATTGTCCAATAGACTATGTTCACAGAAGAGTTTTTGTTCTACTACACTTTCAGCTTGAAGGAGCACGTTATAAACTGCTCTTGAAGGATGGGTGAGGAAAGTGCTGTCGGTGCTGTATAGGCCGTAATAAATGTGAGGACTGTGGCAAGTATTTCTTCTGTAGGATTTCCGTGAAGCAGGCTGACACATTTATGACATGACTACCCGATGACAGGACAAGTTTTCTTGGGATATAAATAGACTGCAACATGTGTAAATTCAGAAAATCTTTTGTTGAATGGGGGTCCTCACAGTTTATTGAGCATAGTATACCAAAGTGCCGTTCTAGTAGTTCTTGATTAAATTTGGCTGTGAGTACATATCGGAATCCATTATTCCATAAATACTCGGACGCCTGAATGGTGCTCTCAATTGTTACCCTTAGGGATGTAAGAGTTCTTTCTGAAGCATAATTATTATTATTCCCACTGAAGTTATCTCTCCATTTTATTAAAGTATGATGCACTATTGAATTTTTGTAGAGTCCCTGCTGGTATAGAAGTATTTAATACATCTATTAGGATATTTAACTACCTAGTGAACGTTTTTGCCAGTTCACTGTCTTCAAATCCCTCGGAGTTTATCTGTCTAAAAATGTTATGCCATTTGCAACAGAATTGCTAAATAACTGAAAAGCAAGTCTAAGGGTACGTTTATGCTGCAGCTTTGCTGCTGGCTCATGGATGCTCGCCCTAGCACCTCGCTGCTGGCTATAGCCTGGCTGCTCGCCATGGAGCTTTTACCCTGCAGGAGCCCCGCGCGCATGCTGCTGGCAGCTCAATTCAAAACAGAGGAACTGATAGTTAAGGCGGTTTGTATTTTGAATAATTTGGTTATAGATATAGAGGGCATGAACACTTAGACTACCGAGCTCGATAGCTGCAGTCACTTAAGTGCGGCCAGTATCCAGTAATCGGGAGATAGTGGGTTCGAGCCCCACTGTCGGCGGCCCTGAAGATGGTTTTCCATAGTTTCCCATTTTTACACCAGCCAAATGCCGAGGTTGTACCTTAATTAAGGCCACGGCCGCTTCCTTTCAATACCTAGGCCTTTCCTATCCCACCGTCGCCGTAAGATATATCTGTGTCGGTGCGATGTAAAGCAAATAGCAAAAAAATAAAACCCACTTAGACTACGAAGACGTACTTCCAAGAGCTACCCCGTCGAGGAGAAACAACACAGCTCCAGCTGAAGCTTCTGAAGTGCGGAATAAATTCAGAGATTTTTTAAGGAGTGAGTCGCAGTTCTGTTGGCGAGTGTATCTTACAATAATTTGGTGTACTGAATGTGAAATAAAAAGGAAAAAATGTTTTGCCTGGATTTTTCAGTGCAGAAGTTGATTGAAGAATGAAGCTACAAATGCTTCATTTCGTAATTTAATAGTGTACTTTTGAGTAATGTAAAATAGGGGGTTATGGAGTATGTCATTTGACTTTAGTTAGGTCTCCTTAACAAAATGTGTTTACAGTTTGAAAAAATAACTGTTGAACTTTCCATGGAAAACGAGGTACTTCATATAAATCACCTGCTTGTAATGATAGAGGTCCCCAAAATGGCAAGAATAAAAGAACAAAGTTGACGTAATCGTTCCGCATTCTTTTGCCACGTCATTCCATAGTTTGATGATGATGATGATGATGATGATGATGCTGCTTGTTGTTTAAAGTGGGCTAACATGTAGGTCATCTTCCCCTGATGGTACGAGATGAGACGAAATGGATTAAAAGTTATAATTAACCCACTGACTAGTATTAGAAAAATGCTATTTGCTTTACGTCACACCGACACAGATATGTCTTACGGCGACGATGGGAGAGGAAAGGCCTAGGAATTGGAAGAAAGCGGCCATGGCCTTAATTAAGATACAGCCCCGGCATTTGCCTTGGTGTGAAAATGGGAAACCACGGAATACCATCTTCAGGGCTGCCAACAGTGGGGCTCGAACCTACTATATCCGGATTACTGGATACTGGCCGCACTTAAGTGACTGGATCTATCGAGCTTGGTAGATTAGAAAAATGATAATGATGAGGAGATTTATTATGAATTTAAAATAAGCAGTGGATCTAATTTGCAATGCCTTATTTTCTTCTAAAGTTAAAAAAGAGTAAAACGTAATAAAATTGAATAAGGCACTGACACAGAAATAAAATAATATATTTAATTCCAATTAAAAATACTCTAAGATAAACACACAGTCAATAGAAAAAAGTTTTTTGCTATTTGTTTTACATCGCGCCGACACAGATAGGTCTTATGGCGACGATGGGAAAGAAGAGGCCTCTGAATAGGAAGGAAGCAGTCGTGGTCTTAATTAAGGTACAGCCCCAGCATTTTCTTGGTATGAAAATGGGAAACCACGGAAAACCATCTTCAGGGCCGCTGACAGTGGGGTTCGAACCCACTGTCTCCAGAATGCAAGCTCACAGCTGCACACCCCTAATCGCACAGCCAACTCGCCCGGTATAGTACAATAGTAGTTAACAATAAACCAATTAAAACACAAATAGAAACTTTCCTTTTATACACGATAAAACAAGCACTCTCCCTCATAAAACGTAGGAAAAGGTCTACTGGCCGCTCGTATTCTCGTCGCTCCTTTTATCTCATATGAAACTCTTGTGATGATCCGCATGCAGCTGGCTCCAAATCGCATTATATTCGAAGACAGGTTCAGATAGCAAGTGAGCAAGTGATCACTGAACGTGTGTATAGAGTGCGAAGAGAGGAAGATGGGGAGAGTGGGTGACCTTGAAAGAACCAATCACAGTCCAAGTTACAGGATAGCGGGCGATGGGCCAGGCTCGAAAATCAAACGTGTTTGAGACCAGGGATGTGGCAAAGATAGCAGCCAGCAGCGCAGCTATGAGCCGGGCTCCAGGGTAAAAGCACTGATTGAGATCCATTGGTTTGTTTCATCATCGCCTAACATCGAGCAGCGAAGCTTGGCGATGTGCCAGCAGCTAGACTGCAGCATAAACGTACCCTAATGTTCATGCGCTGAAATGAAGTGGAGTCTGTATGTGCAGATGTTAGCTTGTGGCAAACTTTCAAACCTGTCAATAGAATTTGAAGTCCACAACTTCATTATTGTAATAGACTAACCTTTTGTCATGGAAATTACGAGGGCAGATCAAAAAATAAGTTGCACTTCCCAGTTATGGCCATTTATCACACCACCTATACAACAGCAACACGACTATAACGACATACACTGTAACATCACTTTTCCACATAGTTTCCAAGAGACTCCAAACATTTCTGCGAACGCACAACCAACTTGTTGATGCCGGATGCATAGAAATTTCCTCCAGCGTTCTGCAACCACTCGGAGACAGCGGCCTTCACCTCCTCATCGGTCTGGAAACGTCGACCACCGAGCTCCGTTTTGAGCTTACCAAACAGATGAAAGTCACTTGGCGCTAGGTCGGGATTGTAGGGTGGATGTTGCCAGACCTCCCATTTGAAACGCTGCAGCAGTTCTCTCGTTTGGCGGGCCTTGTGAGGTGTTGCGTTATCGTGCAACAAAATCACACCGGCGCACAATTTCCCCCGGCGTTTCTCTTTAATTGCTTTACGCAACCGGTGCAACGTTTGACAATTCGACGCAGCGTTGATCATCGTTCCTTTCGGCATGAATTCCACGTGCAGCAAACCCTCCATGTCAAAGAACACTGTCGCCATAACCTTACCGGCTGAAGGTTGAACCTTGGCCTTCTGTCGTTGTGGTGATGAGGGGTACACCCATTCCATTGATGTTCTCTTCATTTCGGGGGTGAAGTGGTGGACCCACATTTCGTCGCCTGTGACGATTTGCCGCAGAAAGCCGTTGCTGTCTGCGGCATAGCATTGCAAAAATGCCAGGGAGGATTGGAAACGTTGTCCCTTGTGCTCATCGGTGAGAAGACGTGGGACCCATCTTTGACACAGCTTACGATATCCAAGGTTCTCGTGAACAATGGCGAACACACTGCCATCTTGACAACAATAACATACATCAGCAATTATAGACGATAAAAGAGCCACCATTCTGCAATTGACACTTACGCACAAAAGCAGACTGTATTTTAATACTTTAAGGCAACATTCAATCACAGCTGCACATATCTACCTCTGGTTACACATTAGACTTATCATCAATAACTGAAGAATCTATTAATCATACTAGTGGATAAGCGTAACATATAGCAGAACCCCAAGAGAGCACCGCCTATTAATACAAGCACGGACATTCTCCATTTATATTGGATAAAAATAAGAAAATCGACAAACGCAAGATGTTAAACTCATTTTAAGTGTTCCTAGTCATTATAATGGATTTTAACATGAACTGTGTATTTTAATATGTGATTTTAATATGTACTATATATTTTAAAGTGTTTATGTACCTGTACTTTTAAAATAAGTTAATCCACACGAATTTTAGACCTAAAAGATATACCCAGACTCATTTTTAGATTGTACATATAGCCAGCTTTTACTTTGAAACATGCCCAATTTGAACATTGGACACATTCCATTATTATGACTTTTTTACTAGGCAAGGCATATTAACCAACTTTGACTTATGTGAAGGTACTAATGTACAGCTGAGCTGAGGATGACTGTATAAAAAGTTGAAACCGGTACTATAAGTAGGATCTTATATAAATAAAACTTGTATTGATAAGGTGGAACCTTTCTTATCTATAATATACGAACACACTGCCATACGACATGTTCAGCTATGTCGCGATTTCTGTCAGTTTAATGCGCCGGTTCTGGCTAATGATCGCATTCACACTGTTGACCTTTGCACGGGTCCTGGACATTGCGGGCCTGCCTTTGCGATGGTTGTCCGTGATATCTGTGCGTCCGGCTTCGAATTGCCGGTACCACTTTACCATACCTTGCCGGCAAATGGCTCGTTCCCCATACACAGCACTAATTTCACGGTGAATGTCCGTGCAATTCTTCCTTTTGGCCCATAGGAATCGGATTGTCGCATGCACCTCATATTTGGAGTGAACGTCCAGTTGACGCACCATTGCATTTGGCCGCTATCCACACAATATTAGACGAGACACCACAGCGACCTGCCTAACAGATGTGTGGGCAGTGTCTATTCCTTTCTCCACTGTGCCTATGTTTGCGACACACAGCGTGCTGCTGCGGCGCGTTAGTGCAGCTAACCTTTTGATCCACCTACGTATTTGTGGTGCACTTAGTTATATGTACAGCATCTGTAAAAGCCCAAGTCTTCTACTAGAATCAAAAGGATTAGAAATAGAGC
Organism: Anabrus simplex; assembly: GCF_040414725.1. Lineage (NCBI taxonomy): Eukaryota > Metazoa > Arthropoda > Insecta > Orthoptera > Tettigoniidae > Anabrus > Anabrus simplex. The sequence continues at coordinate 175,126,458 of NC_090266.1, read as the reverse complement.
ACATGACCTCCTTCTTTTCCATTTATTCTTAAACATTTCCACACCTTTTTATTAGTCTGGCTTCCATCTGAGGTGAAACCAATAATTCTGGCACCAATTTGCTCCATTTGTAAGATCACCTGGATTAAAATTTGTGACAAAATATCACCGGGTGTGGAATTTCTGCTTGCATACACAGCAACCTGTTGAACCCAGTTATGCAATAGGGGCACAAACATGAACACTAACGCATGATTTGAGAGTTTATTTTTCCCGTGTTCTTGGATGTGTTCTCCTAAATTGAAGTCCGGCTCCATGGATAAATGGTTAGCGTGCTGGCCTTTGGTCACAGGGGTCGTGCGTTTGATTCCCGGCAGGGTCGGGAATTTTATCCATCATTGGTTAATTTCTCTGGCACGGGGGCTGGGTGTATGTGGCGTCTTCATCATCATCATCATTTCATTCACATCATGCTGTGCAGGTCGCCTACGGGCGTCAAATCAGATGACGTGCACCTGACGAGCCGAACATGACCTCGGACACTCCCGGCACTAAAAGCCATATACCATTTCATTTCCAAAATTGAGGAAATAAATAAGGCTCTAAGGGCCAAAGTTACACATTTTGAGATATTGTGTGAAATAGAATCTACACGCCAAGCCTAACAATGTATAAAAGGCTCGAGCTGCCACAAATGATGGTGTAGTAACAATATCTATCAACAGATGACATGCTCTATGCTCCATGCCAGTGCCTTCTATATTTTAAACTCATTTTCCTCAAAACTATTATTTTGGCCCTTAGAGCCTTCTTTATTTCAAGTCTTCAATTTATGAATCCATCAACTCTTAGTGAGTTAGTATTAAACTGAACCTCTTAGTTTTACTTTGTCAAATATGGGAATTCCCGTGCAATTGTTTTCACTCCTCTCATCGTAGAAATAATTCTCACTAGCACTAATGGCATGGGTATTCACCCTGTAAGGGCACTTAAGACCTTTTACTAATTTTTGCATATGAGCCTCCGAAGAAGAAGCATGTCATTCCATAAACAGTGTCGATAGCCCTTAGGTAATTTAATTTTAAATAAGAAACTATCTACAAGTACTTCATTTTCATATCTCATCCTTTTCTTATTTCTTAGTTTATATTTTTTAGCATAGTGTCAATAATCACCTTTTGCTTTCTGCTTAACGCCAGCTCACTTAAATAATTTGACTGTAATTTGACATCTCGTAGTTGTTTTTCTAGCAATAAAATCTTAGCATTAAGTTTAGCGATTTTCAATTTATTATGGATAGTCATTACATTACGTCCCTTTCTCTTTAGTTTGTAAGTGAACTTATTGTCTTTTTAGCTGTGTCTGAATGTATTTAATTTCTTTTAACACTCTCAGAAAATGCATCAAAATTTAATTCACGGTGAGGCCTGTGTGATTTGTTCATTGTACTTTCCTCCGTCTTTGGAGGCTGTCTTTTACTGGATGATTTTCATTTGCTTAATTGTTTTGTGAGAGATTGTGGCAAATTGCGGAATATATGAGGGACAGTGCCAGTTTTCAGTTTCCATCTATCTCTAGTAATTTCTGCCTCTTTGCCTTGTATTACAAATTAATCTGATTTAACTATAAATTCATCAGAAAAATGTGAATCTCACACACAACACTTGTAATGCTTTTTTTTCTTTTCTGGGAATCGCCTTTTCCCATTTAGAAAATTCTGCTTCATTTACCTTTTGTAGTTTTATAGCCAGACAGCTTGGAAGCAGTTTGGCATTTTTTTCCTCCTTGCTCTTCACTTTCACATAACAATAATGCACAACACTTAAGTATTTGCCTTGACAGAGCAATACTATCGAACATACACATATTACAACTACAGATACCAACCCTCAAATAGTAACTGTGCTGCCCCTAGTGGACAATTCATCACATTCTCTATACTAGCCAACAGGAAACAACTTTCTCTTCCTCTGTGTGGGTGGGGGACGCAGACAAAGAATACGCCCACGGTATCCCCTGCCTGTCATAAGAGGTGACTAAAAGGGACGGCCAAGGGATGATTGTATTAGAACCATGAAACTACTTGTGATTAGTACCACCATGCGGGGAACACCATGCGTCACTTTTACTTGCGCGTAGTACCACTATGTTAGGTACAAAATAGGTTTGCGATTAGTAGCAACAGAGTATGTTGCCGGCTTTTACAGTATCTGTGCACTTCAGGAGCAACACCGTGGTTGTGGCTTGCCTATGATTAGTACCCACTGCATAAGGAACACCACGGGATAACGCAAGTCCCTATGGTTAGTGCAAGTATATGATGAACACCATAGGTTTGCGTTGCCTGTAAATGGCGCCGCAATGTGCAAAACACCATAGGTCTGTATTACTTGTGCTAATTCCATTACCTGTGAGTAGTACCATCATGTGTGGAATACCACGAGTCTACGCTACTTTTGATTGGTACCGCAACATGACAAATACCATGGTTGTTGTGTACAAGGAACTCAATATACAAAGCACAACATAAAAGTTTATTATTTGTAAATCTTTACACAGTATATACAAAAAAGGAACGAAAACTTACTTGATGCTTGAAGCGCTGCACATGTTAAATAATGACATAAACTAGTAGACTGATGGTCTGAGAAATATGTACAATCATATATATTAATATTCATATGTACAATGCGGTCTATCTTGATAAGATAGGACGCTTGAAGGAACGAATGTCCGTGATAGCTGATGACTATCTGTAGTTTGTAGAATTATACAGGGAACATTTTTTTTTTTTTTGCTAGGGGCTTTACGTCGCACCGATACAGATAGGTCTTATGGCGACGATTATACAGGGAACTTGGATCAAAGTTTGTGGTAGCAGAATGCTAGACTGAAGTTGGAGAACTTGCAGGGAACTTGTGATAAATTTCATGAGTAGCTGAATGCTAGGACAGGACACATGTCGGGATACAGGAGGCAGGATACTTGAGGCAGAGATGTCCTGAAGTGAGACCTCCCAACCAGAATTAGTCCAGCTGTTCAGAACACTTTTTTAAGAGGGTACCTCTGTGTCTGACATACGGTGTAGTCTGATCGTTGGACACTGTGGGAGTACCTGCAGTGGAGAAGATGTCGCCCAATTTATACCCGCTGACTGACGTCACACACGATTACGTCAGCGCGCAGTAGTCCACACCTCGTATCTAGAAGCGTTGGTGCTGAGCGGGTTGCGGAGCTTGCAGGCGGCGGAGGACACACAACACCCTCCCTTCCTAATTATGCCGGTACAACGTGAAGCGGCGGCGGCAGTGATGCTGGGCTGGAGAGTCGGCCATGTTTGTTGTGTTGTCTGGAGCCTGGTCTGGGCGGAGGAGCGTAGAATCGTCCTGAAAAGAACCCATCATGATTAAATGGTCCAGAACTCTTTCTGCAATGGATTTCTGAGGTGTGATAAGGGAATCAACAGAGGGAGATGGACGATAGCGGAGGCGGATCTGGTCCTGGTGGCGGCGGATGCATTTCTCGGCAGTCTGGATGTCGTACAGACGATGTCCCAACATACGACAGATGATACCAGGTATCCAGGGAGGATTGGACTTGAAAGTCCGGACATACACTTTGTCAGCGGTGTTGAACTTTGGTTGCGAGCGATGCGGCTGGGCAGGAAGAGGCTGCAACAAAGAAAGCAAAGTTCTATGAGGGTGTCCATGGAGCTTGTGAGCTGGAGTGAGGTTGTCAGTACCAGGCATAGTCCTATATCTTCCTAGGAGTTGTAATAATGCTTGATCCTTGGTTAAACCTGAAGATATGGCTTTCTTTATGTTTTTCTTGAAAGTCTGGACAAAACGTTCAGCTTCACCATTGGATTGTGGATGAAAAGGAGGTGCCAAAATATGCTGAATGCTATTATGGGTGCAAAAATCCTGGAAGTTAGTGGCAGTAAATTGAGGTCCATTGTCTGAAATTAGCACTTGAGGTAAACCTTCACTAGTGAAAATCTTCTGAAGTGCACGAATGGTAGCTTCCGTAGTAGTAGAATGCATTTCTACGACGTAAGGAAAGTTAGATAGAGAGTCTATCATGATGAGCCACATAGAGTTGAGAAAAGGTCCGGCGAAGTCTATCTGTTCTCTTTCCCAAGGAGAAGTAGCAGGAGGTCATGGAGCAAGTCAGACGACGGTGCGTTCTGATGTACTCGACAAGGTTCACAGTGGCGCGTGATTTTCTCAATGTTGGTGTCAATACCGGGCCAATAACAGTGTTGACGGGTGTTACGATTTTATACCTTCAGCATAGGTCCAAAAAAAAAAAGAGAGAGGAGAGGAGAGTCTCCCTCAATCATATGACAGAGCACAAAGTTTACGTGTCAGGCCAAGCAGAGTAAACTGGAAGCGTGCACGAGCCAGTGCGCAGTTAGTCGCGCAGAACACAAATCAAGGAGGCCCTTCCCGAGAGGTATTCCGTTGTAGGAACATGGGAATGAAAGGGGGACACAAACAAGATAAATAACCCAAAGGTATCAGGTTTTAAGAATCATGACATATATTGTAACAACATCTAAGAAGGCTTATAAACATGATACATATCAATTATATTTCACAAATCTTTGTTATTGGTCAGGTACTGGAGACAATGGACGTCTTAGATGAATAAGTTAAGATAATAAGACGTACAAGCTAGTGCTTTGAGAGAATTACAGACAGATAACTTGATTTGAATAGTTACAATAGTACCAACATCGTAACAGGGTGGCACCTCGAATATACTTCAAAAAGAAACACTACTAGTAGAATGATATATACAATAAAGATAGGGATAGCAATGCGTAGAAACCACCACATTAGTACTTGACAATATTTATCACCCGGTAACGAATTTCATCACAGTAGAAGAACAAGTTGGCAACAATTTATAGACCTTTAAATAGTGAGAACACCTATGAAAATTCGCAGACCATTACAAATCTTTTCTAGTGTATTTTAAATTTCTCATAGAAGAAGAAGAATACGAAGTAATGAGGGCATATACCAGTAGGAGGAGAGGTAGGGAAAATGGATGAAGAGAAAAAAGAAAACAAACCACAGGTAAGGACATTAAGAGTACAGGCAAGGATCAGGCTGCAAAACCCCGCTGAAGGTTAAGTTCATTACAACACACGATGTAAAGTTTTAGCTCGCTTATTGGTCCGTGAAGGATAACTCCCCATTCACAGTTGTTAATGTTCACAGAAATGAAAGATGAGCTCCATAATGTAGGTAGTGTCCAAAAGGGGCCGAAATTATTAGAAGCTCAATATACGTAACAAAGTCTGGTGGAGTTACAAGAATATCAACATGAACAAGTAAAATAAAACATGAGTCTGCTCACCCAGCGAGACGTAGACAGTTTCCACAGGTTGAATAAGTCAGCACGGACCAGCCGCCCACTGCTCACATTAGCGCAATACACACACCTGATCAAAGATTGAGGCGAAACGGCAAGTTTATATAGGCCGGTGAGCCAGCCGTGGAACATACGGGAACAATGATGACGTCAGGGGGGGGGGGGGGGGGGCGAGGAGAGGAAGGCAAGCACACATACAGTCGTGAGACAGCGAAGACAACAGACGGATGGGAAACGCAGCAGTCCAATGTCACTACCCGGAAGCGATGAATATGCACAAGGTAAGAAAACATATTTCGGGAGCATGTTACACGGGCGAGTTGCTTGGTGCGCGATATTCCCAATGACCTTCATGTAACAAGTTGAGAACTTGCTTGCGCAGACTAACTGGGATAACCACTCGGAATAGGGTGCCTGTTTCTAATAGGATTACTCTGGCACGAACTGTGAGACGATGCTGAAAATGATAAGGTGCAAGGCTGGTAGGAAGCTTGTGTTGAAGAGGCCACCCACTGCGGATATACGTACGAACTGTAGTTAGTGTACTATCCTTATCAGTCTCTTTGGCGATGCAAGTAGCGTCAATGGGAAAACTGTAGACTGTATCTTCAAGTTCAATGTCTTACTGAAGACATTCAGATTCTTGAGAATCGAAAGTAGTATCAGGACCTGCATGTAGGCGAGAGAGAGAGCATCAGTATTACAATACTGGGATGTGCTACGATAGGCAATCTGATAGGAGTACTCGGAGAGAAATATTGACCATCTCTGAATTTTCCGTAGAGAATGTTCAGGGATCTTATTACCAGGATGGAATAAGTGAACAAGAGGCTTCTGATCAGTGATTATGAGGAAATGGTTACCAAATAGATACTCAATGAAGCGGCGAATGCCAAAGATAATAGCTAAGGCTTCTTTCTCTATCTGAGAGTAGTGACGTTGGTGTTCGTTGAGTTTCTTGGAAGCGAAGGCTATAGGATGTTCTTGTCCGTGGCAATACTTCTGGGAGAGAACGGCGCCGAGTCCATAATCAGATGCGTCCATGGTGAGAGTGAGTAGCTTACCGGGCTGAAAACGAGTAAGCTTGACAGCGTGGACAAGGGCCTTGTTGATGGTCTGCCAGGCATGCTGACATTGCTGAGACCAATGAAATTTAGCACCTTTCTTGCGTAAGGCATTCAGAGGAGCTGCTACTGAAGTGAAGCGTGGAATGAACTTGTTGTAATAGTTAGCTTTTCCGATGAAGGATTGTAGTTGTTTGATGTTCTGCGGTGCGGGCATGTTGGTAATGGTAGAAACGTTCTGTTTGCTGGGCCGAATGCCATGCTTATCAGTGATATGATCTAGGTATTGAGGTTGAAAGAAGGTGCACTTAGCAAGATTAGCACGTAGGCCAGTTTCTTTCAATTTGGTGAGGAGTAGGCGCAGATTATTCAGGTAATCTTGATGATCTTTTCTGGTCACAATAATGTCATCAAGGTAATTAGCACAACCGGGAATGGAGGCGGTAAGTTGTTCTAAATATCGCTGGAAAATCGCAGCGGAGGAAGATACACCGAAACGTACGCGCTGGAGCTGTGGAAGTCCAAGAGGGGTATTCAGTGTGAGGTACTGCTTAGATTCTTCATCTAATAGCTGTAGATAAGCTTCTTTGAGATCCACTTTAGAGAAGAACTGTCCACCGGCTAAAAGGCAAAATAAGTCTTCAGGACGGGGAATCAGAAAAATGTCTGTTTCAATCTGAGAGTTGATTGTAGAGCGAAAATCACCACAAATGCGGATATTGCCATTTGCTTTTTTTAACTACGACGAGCGGAGTAGCCCATTTACTGGAATTGACTGGAGCTACGATACCAGCTGCTAGCCATCTCTGTAGTTCTTGCGTAACTTGATCCTGAAGTGCAGGTAGGACTAGACGTGCTTTGAAAGAGCGAGGCTTGGCTCCTGATTTAAGCTGAATATGAGCTGTGTAGTCATTGGCTGTGCCTAGGGTGGAGTCGAAAACTTCTGGAAATTGCTCTAGTAGATTAGTGACATCAGAGGTAGGTTGCAAGGCGGAGACGACATTGACGTCATGTACTTGAAATCCGAATAAATTGGAGAGATCCATGCCTAGAATGTTGGAACCAGTAAGGTAACTAACTACTTTATTAATATCTTTATAACTTGCTGGAACAGTGATTTTGCCTTTAATATCAATTTTCTTCTTGTTAAAAGTAACAAGCTGGACATCAGCAGGAGAGAAAGACAGCGGTTCTAAGCTGTGATATGTAGAAAGATTGATGATGGAGATAGGCAATCCAGTATCTAATTGAAAGTCAGTTGAATGATCTGGGAAAGCGATCGGAATTATGATCTTACTAGAATTTCTTGTAGGAAGAATGAGGTTGATTTGATCAACTTCCATGTTGTGCCATGTCTTCTGAGTAGTTTTCTTCGCAGGAGGAGTACGGGCAGGGCGGGACGTACTGTGAGAGACGGTCTTGATATGCCCTATTTTATGACAGCGATCACAAGTGGACTTGAAGAAGCGGCAATCACGGCGTTTGTGATGCTTAAAACATCCTCTGCAGGAAGGCAGGAACTGTGGAGCTTTCTTATGAATGCGTGTCTTCGTAGAAGAGCGAGAATGAACCTGTTTGGAACGCTTCAAAGTGAGTGAGCTGACCTGGCGGTTCGAAGGAGCAGAATGCTTGCTGGCCGTATGAGATACCTGAACGACTTCATGTTTGGTAGCTATTGCAACTGCAGTCTTAGTAGTCATTTCATAGACTGTGGCAATATGCTTCTTTAAAGATATACAAACAAACTCGATTTATGGCATCACTTTAATTATAACCCTTGTTATAGTAACTTTTTAGAAGACAGTATACAGTACATACAGTAGTAAAACAAGAAACATACCTCCATTAACACCTTTGGAAAAAATATGTTAGTCTCTTCTGTGTTTTTTTGTTTTGTTTTTTTACTGTCAACCTTCTTTTCTTCCACATACTTTTCAGTATTATTTATTGCTGTGAAAACAGTGTCATTTACATTCAACTGACTCTGTATGTAGGATCGAAGAATAGCCACTGCACTTAACGCCTGGTCTGCTGACTGTACAGCTCTTCTTGTTGGGAATCATCTTCTTATCCTTCTTGCTCAGCAGCAGCATTGACGGTATCTATAGGAGGCTCGGCCTCTATAACGTCAGAGTCCACATTTATGTAAGCCTCAAAATCAGCTTTGTAGTTAACATGCTGCTGATACACCATCCATTCTTCAGGAATAGGAGGGACTTCTTCCTCTTTTTGTTCGGAAGCTCCTGAGACACCTTTCAAAAATGCTACTTTGCGGAAGCAGTTTGCAATTGTTTCCTGATTCACATCAGCCCACGATTCACTCAGCATTGTTATCGACTTTAGTTAGATTAATGTCCATTAATGATTCCTCAGATTCAATTCCTCTCAGAATTTTCTGAACAGCCCTCTTTCTATTGAAATGATTCAAGTTTTTAATCACACCTTGGTCCATGGGCTGTAGTTTGGATGTTAATTTTGGTGGCAAGAAGACCACATGCACTGCCTTTAACTCCTGAATGTGCACCTTGGGATGAGCAGGGCAGTTGTGTACGAAAAGGAGGATTTTCCTCCCTTCACGATGAAACTTCTTGTCAATACTACACAGCCGAGATTTGTAAATGGAGCTTGTCATCAGCAACTTCGGGGGTTGCTTTCATATATGACCGGTAATTAATTCACATAAGATAAACAGCGAGGTTTCGCCGATTTTCTAATCTCTAGAAATTTTAGTTTTTTGGTTCCATCCCGTTGTATTAGTTCCCAGCATTACTGTAACCCTTTCTTTACTTGTTAATTGTTCCTCACAAACCCCAAATGCCATATTGCACAGTTAATGTTGTACAAAATTCGAGTTACAGAGTATGTATCATGTTAAGGGAGGAAATGTTTGCTTCGAGAAATTGAGAAATTTGTGTAACTGAATTTCGAGTAATAGAGAAATAAATACACGTGAAGAATAGGACAAACGGCTGGAAAATTTAAGTTACTTCGAGGTACTGAAAATTCAAGGAATGAAGGTTCGAGGTATTGAGGTTTGACTGTATTTACAGTGGGAGTATACGGGAGAAGTGTATAAATTGTACAAATTGTTAGAAATGTAATTCTGATCAGATTCTGTTGATTGTTCTTCATAAAATGAAAATGAAAATCCACAGCCTGTTTCCAGTCAAATGTAACAAAAACTTTCCAGTCTGTCAAACACACTGCAATTACAATATAAATTCATTCATTCCTTTCATTCCTTTCATTCATTCCTAAGAAATGTTTCCAGTCATTCGACTGGGTCAGAAATGGAATGAATGAAGCTCCCATCTAGCGGCGAGGAGAAGAATTGTGTCGGCTGCCAAAGCCTGTCACACTCTTCTGGGCCATTGATTAATGCCTTATAGATGAAATGTTAATGGAGAGTGTTGCTGGAATGAAAGATGACAGGGAAAACTGGAGTACCCGGAGAATAACCTGTCCCACCTCTGCTTTGTCCAACACAAATCTCACATGGAATGACAGGGATTTGAACCACAGAAACCAGGGGTGAGATGCCGGCGCGCTGCCACTTGAGCCACGAAGGCTACAATGAGTTCTTGCTAAGTACTAAATTTTCTTCATATAAATAAATGGAAAAGTTAAGATACCATGAACTGTATAAGAATAATTGCTTGAGCACATTTATACAAATGTATGGTTTTGTAGAATAACCTTTGAGAAACACTGGTGCAGATCATATTTTGATCCAGAAATAAGGATAAATTTGCCAAAATCACCCTTTTCCTAAAATACATATATTTGGCATAGTTGTGTTGTATTAATGCTGGTGTTTTGTTGTTTGTAGAATGTAAAGTGTGGAGGAATCCTCTGAACTTATTCCGTGGTGCTGAGTATCAGAGGTTTTACTGGGCCACAAGTAAGGAGCCACTTACTTATTACGATATGAACCTCTCAGCACAAGATCATCAGACATTTTTCACTTGTGAAGGAGACTGTGGGAAAGGTGAATATGAAAGTAAGTTTTGAAAAGAAATATTGGTTTCTTTCTTTCTTTTGTGTGCTTTTGGGTAGTGTTATAATGAATCATTTGTTCAGTAAGTGTGATGTCTTGTATAAATCATTTGTTATCGTAATAAGTTCAAGCAACTTTCATGTGGTAGTGAAGCTGAGGTTGTACCAAAGGTACCTGTTAGATATTGCAGCCATTCTTAACAGTTGTTTGGGGACTTTGTGCATGGTTCCTTCCCACAAATACTTTTAAGCTCTTTACAGACCGATGTAAGGATGGTTCTATCTGAGAACTTGCTTCATTTTTACAGAATACTGTTGTATACAAGATCAGGTATACTGGAACACAACATATATTTATTGCTTCAATATGACTTTATACAATATATACATGAATTTAACGTAAACTTTTCTTGAAGCTGAGTAAATTCACAAGTAACTAATCTTGGTAGTAGACTGAGAGTCTGTAGAAATGTACACTTTATACACATTAACTGTATGTACACTCGAAGCTATCTTGATGAGATAGTCTATAAAAGGGTAAAGTTCATGATAGTCAAAAACTATCGGTTTTATAAGTGTAACTTGCCATGAAAGTTCCTACTAACATAATGCAGTTATTTCTATTGGCATGTCATGAAATGACATGAATATTCACAATTAGAGAATCTAATGTAGGTGTCGGAGCCTGAGTGAGGACTGAGGATGTATAGAATACAGGCATCGGGGCTCGATGTGGCTGCAGGAACGGGAACTGAGGCAGTGACCTGAGGTGAGACCTCATACAACCAGAATTCAGTCCACCTGGCCGAGACACATGTTTAAGAGGGATAACCTCCGTGTTCGACGTTCAGTGTAATCTGGTGCTGGACACTGGGGAGTCCTACTAAGTGGCTGTAAGGTGCTCCTTTTATAGTGCAGACTGACGTCACAAGCAAGCGCACTGGAGTCGTCTCGTAGAGTCTCAAATAATCCAAGCTGCGGCATGCGCGGTGCTGGCTGGCGAAGAGCTAGGAGCTCAAAGGACACACAACAGATACCATTGACTGTTGATCGCAACTGCGAGCCCACTGCATTAGCTTTGCTGCGTCTTGATTCAGTTTCACTTACAAGGGACACCCTAGACCTCAAACACTCTGAACTGCATGAATACACGCTTAGAATATAGATCGTTCATAACAGTAACATTAGTTTAAGTCATCCCTTGCAAAACTGTGCATCCTACCTCAAGACACATCTGAATAATCACCTATTCCAGTCCTAAGAGAGGAACCTGGGTAACAAGGAATCATAATACCATTATACTGTATTTTCTTGCATAATTAATGTCCCAATTATCAAATTAAGGAAAAATCCACCTATTCAATACACAATAGGCTGATCTTTCCTTAATTTGGTCATTGTGTTTCCTTCTCAATGCGGATCATCATGAAATTTATAACTTACGATAGTTAACGTCCTTCCATAATTTCAGCACTCAAATTTTTTTAGTTCACAGCATAAACTCATGTCCTCATTCCGAGGTGGTGCAGCTGTTTCCAGGCACACCTCCAATGGAGGTGAGCTACATGTACCATTTCAACCACATACCAGCCCTCCTGCCAATCTTAAATTTCTGGCAGTACCGGGAATCGAACCCGGAACCTCAACGACAGCAGCTAATAACACTAACCGTTACACTACGGAGGTTAAACTTGAAGCCGCCATCTCCAACTTTGAAAGTCTCCTGATTTCATTGACCTACGAGTAGAACGGATAAAGAACTTTGGCCTAGAACATTGGAGTGGTTACTAAGCCTAATGAACACGTGTGTCGCCAAGTCATACATCCCTAAAACATGGCGGAAACTGCGAGTCATCGCATTACTCAAGCCTGGGAAAGAGCCAGACAGCCCCAATTTTTGTTTGTTGCCTGTTTCCCTGCTGTGCCATACCTTTAAGATGCTGGAATGTCTGGTACTTAACATAATCAGTATCATCTTCGAAGAGAAGTTCATCCCACAACAAGCAGGCTTTCGTGCTGGCAAATCTTGAAATCTCATCCAACACATTGAGGATGGTTTTGAGCGTGGTGAGATAACTGGAGTTACCTTTGTTGACTTAACAGCTGCATATGATACTGTGAATCAAAGGAAGCTGTTGAAGAAAGTGTATGATCTTACCAAAGACCACCAACTAACATCCCTTATCAGCACCTTCCTTCAGAACAGAAGATTCAAAGTCTTGCTACAGGGTAAGAGGAGTAGATGGCGAACCCAGAAGAAGTGTCACCCCCCAAGGCAGTGTGCTGGCTCCATCGCTGTACATCTACACAGATGATCAGCCAATTCCAGCAAGCACCAAGCTCTTCATCTATACCAGCGACACAGCGGTAGCTGCTCAGGGATCGTCCTTTTAAGTAGAAGGAAAGCAGACTTCAGCAATGGATGAACTCTCCAAGTACTATGATGCCAACCATCTGCAGCCAAACTCCAGTGAAACACAAGTGCGTGTGTTTCATCTACGAAACAAGGAAGCGCAGCGACAGCTGAACATCACATGGCGAGGGGAACAACTGAAACATTGTCCATCACCAGTTTATCTAGGTGCCACACTAGACCGTGCTCTAACGTACAGCCAGCAATGTCTGAACACGAAACAGAAAGTCAGTGCTCGAAATGGGCTTACTAAAGATGCTGATCAGCAGCACCTGGGGAGCCAGCCCGTACATCCTGAGGACTTCTGCACTTGCACTGTGTGTGTCAGCCGCTGAATATGCCGCTCCTGTATGGTACACCTCAACACATGCTAAGCTGGTTGATACCGCAGTTAACGATACTACAAGGATAACCTTGCGATGCCTAAAACCAACGTTGCCAGTGCAGAAACTCCCCGATTGTTGGAACAGCCCCACCCAACATCCGGAGGGCCACTGCTGCAGACGCTGAGAGGACAAAGCAGGGGAATGACCATCGACATCCAGTCCATGTAAAAGTTTTAAACACATTTATTTAAAAAAAACACCATTCCAATACTTTACAATCTTTAAGTTTAAGATACAAATATTACATATATGTTAAAATGGGACATGTTTTGCTTAGGCTTTGTAAGCATCTTCAGCCATACTTAATCTAAAGCTAAGTCAGATTAGATTCTTCAGATATAACCCCCCCCCCCCCCGCTTTGCAGAAAAGATTGCACGTAATATAAGGTACATATAAAACAAGTAATGATGTAATAATCAAAAAATAACAAACCTGAAGGAACAACGTCAGGCGATGATACACCAGGAAAAACATTTTAAATTTCAACAACATACACATGGCTACGCAGCGTTACCAACATGACAACTAGAGAAAGGATGTATGGGAAGCAGAACGGGAAACCCTACAGAGGATGAGATCTTACGTGACGTTGTAGGGAAAGAAATGTGAGAGCATTAACCCTTTAGTCTTGTGTACTCACAATAAAGAATTTTAACAAGGTATTAAAACACCAATTAAAAAGATAACATCAATTAAGAACAAGGTTAAATCTAACCACGAGGTTCCTATCAGTGGTTCTTCAGAAAACCAAATGGCAACACAAAATTACAATTACATTTAAGAAGGTGAGCATAACTTCGATAATGAAATTTACAAGGAAAATTTAACAGGGAATATGACATAATTACAACCATCTTACAAGGCAAATGGAAAAGAGTTTACAAGGAACGTAACAACGGAAATTTAAATTTAGCGCAGAGGCCTTTAGAGGTGCAGTCCTCTCCTAATACACATCAGCGAGGGACGCATAGCTTAACAGGTGTACACTAAATTGACGCGGCATTACTGGAGGCAACCCGAATGGAAAAATTAAAATTTACATTTACACAAAAGGTTAATAAAGGGAATTGCCTCCAAAACAAAGGATATGCCTAGCTGACGAACTAAGGCATTACAAAACCAAAACGGTGAAAACCAGGGTCCAAGGTAAACTCCGTACAAATGAATTTACATATTAATTTAACATTTGAGAAAAGAAAACATGCTTACCCCGGGATGACTGGAGCCGCTGAGCGGACCACCTTACAAGGTGCGTCCGATCGTTGAGACGTACGAAAACCAAAGATGCGGAACAGAGCCCCGCTACTACCGAGTAGCCAAAGGCCGGAAATTGAGAAACACTCAAACAGCCAATCAGGGAAGCTACCTATGATTCGACCCGAAGTTTTCACCAATACAAATTAATGTTATTTTCGCCAATAGCATTACAGCACCATATATGGTAATGTGGGAAACATATTCTAGAGGTTTCGATTGCGAAACTCAGCAATTTCGTGATCGAAGCCTCCACGTGGCAACTACAGGGTGATACAAAAAATAGGTTACAACATATACACTATTGGAGATCTCCAATATCAAAATCAATGTGTCTTTTTCTTTTAAGTGAGTCCTGAAAATTCTTTAAAACCAAAAAATTTCACAACAAATAAAACATTAAAATTTACATAAATTTACAGCAACAAAAAACAACAAATATTTATTGAATTCTTCAAAAATGTTTGAGTTCTTCAATTTCCATCCACGTTATTGATTTCTCACCACCGGCGACACTTTAGTTAATTCATATTTTTTTCACTTCAGGTCATATTATCTCATAATGAGAAGAATATTTTCCAGTGTCCGCACTTCAAACGCACGAGTCCAACTTGCCTGATGTACTCTATTTGCATTTTCAGGAGAAAACTATGCTGTAATTTTACACCAAATGATGATAACTGCAAATGAGTTGAACCAGTTTTGTGTATATTAAATTTGATGTGTCTTAAATGAAAATGATTTTTTTGTTTATCTGAATTTATGCACCCGAACATTTTTGTCTGAAATGTATATTAATTATGCAAGAAAATATGATAATATGAGGAAATCAAACATAATTCAGTGCCGTGAGTGTATTGTTAAATTGTTCATCAACAGTGTCATAAACCTTCTGTTTAAATTAATTATCCTATATAAAACACATTTGCTGTACTGACCTGATAGTGCTGCTGTTAGCCTTAAAAGTGCAATGTGGGATTTGAGCGAAGTGGTTGCTGTGCTTCACAGCATAATCGGTGCTCTTTTTATACCAAAATTTTCAAACAGTTAGTACAGTGCACCCATTATGCGAAGAATTCTAAATACCAGTATTTGTATTGCCGGCCCCGTGGTGTAGGGGTAGCATGCCTGCCTTTTACCCGGAGGCCCCGGGTTCAATTCCTGGCCAAGTCGGGGATTTTTACCTGGATTTGAGGGCTGGTTTGAGGTCCACTCACCCTACGTGATTAGAATTGACGCGCTATCTGACGGTGGTACAGTGGCCCCGGTCTAGAAAGCCAAGAATAACGCCCAAGAGGATTCGTTGTGCTGACCACACGACACCTCAATCTGCTGGCCTTCGGGCTGA
The DNA here is from genome assembly GCF_040414725.1 of Anabrus simplex. Classification (NCBI taxonomy): domain Eukaryota; kingdom Metazoa; phylum Arthropoda; class Insecta; order Orthoptera; family Tettigoniidae; genus Anabrus; species Anabrus simplex. The sequence goes on along the minus strand of NC_090266.1, from coordinate 175,110,635 downwards.
GCAGCGGTCGCTTGGTAGGCCAAGGCCCTTCAGGGCTGTAGTACCATGTGGTTAGTTTTTTAGTATTTTTATTACTAAAAAAATTAATTTTTAACTAAATTGTATTCGATACAAGTTAAGGTGCATGTGATACTCTTGTATATACAGTAGAAGTCCGATACAGCGAGTACGGCATAGAACGAGAACTCCGTTATAGCGACGACTTTTTCTGTCCCTTCAAAATTCCTATATTAAACTGTGTATCGTCCTTCGGTTACAGCGAGAACCCTATCACTGAAGCATCCGTTATTACGAGCGATTAAGCGCGCGCGATTTTTTTCCGTTACCGATATTTATGCACCCCAGTGGTGATATTGCATGCGATCGATTACCTTCGGAATCTTTTCCTCGCTATGTGCACTAGTGAGTTCTCTCGTCGACATTCGAAGGTGATGTCGGAGTCAATTAGTAATACCCGTCGACAGCTGTTCCCTAAAGAAAATTCGAAATGAAAGAGAACATATTTTCGTAATAAATGCGTAAATAACGTGTGCGATAACGGTTGTTAACTCGTTAAAACTGAAGGCTGATTAATCGACCGCTTAATTTTGAGGCTAAATACTGCAATTAAGTAAGAATGGGATACACCTCGAGATATGGCAGAGTGCTTAATTGATTTCAGAGGTTACCGGTAGTTTAAATTTTGTCGCGTCTGGTTAAATTACGGAAAGACTGTTATGAAAATTTATAGCGAGAAGGTTATCATTTCTCTACTGGCGCTTGAAGTATGTTTTCATCACACGTATAGTACGCTTAAGTTAGGATAGATGACGCTGTTTGAATAAGAAAACTGAAAGTTTGCGACAAAATGCGATCGATCATCTTCGGTACGGTATAGTTTTCTCACTTTGTGCATTTGCGAGCTCTCTCGTCGACATTCAGAGGCGATGTTGGAGTTGATTAATACTACCCGTCGACTGCTGTTCTCTAAAGAAAATTCAAAATGAAAGAGGATAACACGTTTTCGTAATAAATGCGTAAATAACGTGGCCGATAGCAGTTGTTTACTCGTTAAAAATAAAGACTGAAGTAAACGATATCTTAATTTTAATGTTATATACGGAAATTAAGTAAGAATGTGATACACCTCAAGATACGGCAGAATACATCACTGATTTCAGAAGATATTTCATATCTTCTCGCGTCTAGTTAAATTTCGGAACGTATTTACATGTAAATTTTTAGCGAGGTTATCATTTTCATGATACATATACGGTTAGGTTAGGTGACGCTGTTTGAAGAAGAAAACGGAGGTGTTTGCCACAAAAACCTCTGGAGTGATACCGTATTTCTCCGAATCCAAGACTTCATATTTCTCAGAATCTCATTCGAAAACTCAAGGGTTGATGCATTCGCGGCCTAACAGTAACTTAATGGATACCACTGGCAACTACCGCGGTAACCACGCTGCTTCTTGACAATAAACTACCGCCTCTTTACTGTACTGTACATCCCTAGCCACGACAACCGATTGTACAGTGCCTGTGTGTAACGTCTCTGCATCTCAGGAAATAGTGAAGAGAGAATGGCGTTCTATTAGCCTCTACAAAAACGTATCTCAAATCTGCAGAATGGCATCAAAACATGAGACCGCTCGACTTCTTAGAAAAGCCATGGCTACTCAGTGGCGGAGTTATAACGCGTCTATTATACATGACGCTTAGTAAAATTAAGTTTTAGAGACAACAGAAATATTTTCTTGATGGATAGTCGTATTGTACAGATACGTGGAAAAGGTATTGCCGGCAAATTTTCAACGGCTTCTAGTCGATATTATGATGCTAATTTTAAGTTAATGGTTATTAAACACTCGGAAATGTAGAATAATTGTGCAGCCGCAAGAAAATATGGCATAGACCTAACTAAAGCCAATATTTGGCATTAGAGTGAAGACAAAGAGCTAAAAGTGCGTACTGCACAAAAAATGCTTTCAGCGGTCCGCAACAAGAACGCTTTAAAGAAGTCAAAGATGAAATTGTGAGGTATGTGCACGAAAAACTCAAGGGCGCAATGGGCATACCGTGGCGCAATAAACTCGTTCGTTGACTTTCAACGTCCGCGATTAGGCCTATACATCGCTAGCCGCTGAATTTGGCCGAACCTGGCAAGCGAGACGTGCGTGTAGCGGTAGCCGGTTATATCTGACGCTGAGTGAAAGTAACAGTTTTATAGACAGCAAGAATAATTTCCCGATGGATCGTCGCATTGTAGAGACGCATGGAATAGGTATTGCCGGCAAATTTTCAACGCGTTCTCTTCGATATTATGATGCCAATTTTAAGTTAATGGTGTTTAAACCCGCGGAAATAAATAATCGTGCAGCCGCAAAAAAAAAAAAAAAAAAAAAAAAAAAAAAAAAAAAAAAAAAAAAAAAACCGCCGTGACGAAAGTCAATGTTCGGCGTCTAAAAATGCGTAGGCCTACTGTACAACAAGGCATTCATATGAATTTACAAAGTACTTTTTGAGCCCGATTTAAATTTTTTGAAGGAAAAAGTGGGGTTCATCTTGGATTAGGAGAAATACGGCACTATATTTTTTTCGGAATGAAATTAAAGATACACTTTCACGTAGTATCGGATTTCGAAAAATAACAAACAAGTAAGCCGTAGTGGGATATAATCTGCGGAAATGCAAGTTTTGAACAAACTGATTGCAGTTTCATACCGATTTTTATGTGCATGGGGGGGTTTTCCGACTCTTATACAAAGATCTGATATAACGATAATCCGCTATAGCGAGTAAATTTTTCGCCGTTGTGAATTCTCGCTATAACGGACTTTTACAGTACATCAAAATAATGAAAATAGTCCAAATCAAAATTCATAATTTATACGCAAGAGTTCGGTGTATGTTTCTCCGATCTGAAAATAAAAATTAATAGTTGCCATTGATTTGAGCATTAGAGTTAAAATATTTCACTTGGAAAAAAAAATTGCATTATCATGAAATACGGACTGGACAATGAACAGTTTACTCCAGATCTCCTGTGTTGCTATCGCTGGTTTTAGTATCAGATGCTCCATCCTCACCACTGGTCATACCAGTATCAGATTCTTCTTTTCTCTGCCATGGTGCTTCATATTTGGATCCATGTAGTGCATTCAAAATCACAGTCCTTTTGAAGCTCTTGGAGGCTAGTTCAGGTGGTATAAGGTCCCCTACTCTTCATTACCCACGAGCATAACAAGACCAAGGAAGGACACTTAATATTTCCAGTGGGCATCAATTGCAGATAGCTGCTCATCATCCACTCATAAAATTGACATAAAATGGTCTTTAGATAATTTGTTAATACATACGTCCAGTGGCTGCAAAGGCATACCGATGGCTTTTAAATCAGCACATATGAGTTATTGATGCTTATCATAATCAATGCTGTTTAAAATACCTCTCATCATGATGTAATGTTCCTTTACTAGGGCTGCATATGCTACTGGGATGGAAGGAAGCACGTTGCTATTATGTAATAGCACGGCTTTCAAAGTAGTTTTCGAACCATCTATGAAAAGTCTCCAATCGTCCTGTTTGTCATTTCAGTATTTCATTTCATTTGTTGTGTTGAAAAACCTTTTGAGTGGCTTTTGGCATTGTCAAAAAGTAGCCTATATACTTGAGCTTTATCTTCCAGAAGATTCCACTCCATTAAGCGAGAAGCTAATAGTTCGACTTTATGTTCTGAAAGGTCCAAGTCTCTAACAAGATCATTGATTTTACTTTGTGTGATGTTTTGCATTTCACTAGATGATGTTGTGTAAAGGTGGGATCGTTAGATGTGGAAGGATGGCATGTATCTGACTGGTCTTTATCTTCATTGTCACTAGAAAAGTGTATTGTTGTGGCTACTTGAGGATCTGGAACTGGAAGACCCACTCCATGAGGCACTGGTCGCATCACACAGTGTTAGGATACTGTATAATGCTCATCTTTTCCTTGTTAAATCAATTACTTATCGGAGGCGCCAAGCAGAAGTAGCAATTTGTTGCGTGGTTTGTAGGTTCGTGCCAGATGGCCAGCACTGCAAAATGCATGGAAACTTTTTCCCTTTCATCCATGCATCTAGAGTTGATGAACATGTCGCACAACAAACATGAGGAGCCCATGCTTTTGATTAGTCCCCAACATGGCACCCAAAATGCAGGAAATAAGCTTGTTTCACTGCTTCTGACAATGTTCACTTCCTTTGTCAAAAAATTGCATCTCCACATACAGTATGTAACAAAAATTGTTGGGTTATTAACACATCTGCGAGGCATTATTATAGCAGTTTTGATTCCACACAGTAACTCAGAAACTCACATCACAATACACACTAGAACACTCGGGAAGGCAAGCAATCTCAGACTGTGTTAGCCAGAAACAAAACAGTGATGTAATATCACATGGAACACATGTTCACCTAGCAATATATCTCAGGATGTGGTCAAGATCATCACCTCACATTACAATGTGTGTATGTAATAACTGCATGAAACACAGCATTCATTGACATTCCTGAATATCAACAAGAAAACGAGAGCTAAAAAACAAAACATAACAAACTTCATATAGTACAAAAATGTACAAAAACTCACCAAAATCTATCAAGTTGGATATTTTCCTTTGTGTAAAAACTGGGAACAAAAAAAACAAAAATTACCATTTTCAAACAGAAACTAACAAGAAAATAAACTAGACATCACAATCAACAGGAGTAATGACAACCTATCTTACAAAGTATACAGAAAGCCCACTCAGACGTCGCACATTATTGAAAACAAGTCAAACCACCCATACACACACAAAATAGCAGGACAGAATACAATGGTACAGAGAGCTATTTCCACACCAGTGAGTACAACAGATTTCAATGAAGAGATACAAATCGTTAAACAAATTGCGAAAGAAAACAACCATCCTCCAGGAACAGTAGATAAACTATTTAAATAAACAAATATAAAATTAACCCGTAGAGTGGGGCTCGCTTCAGGTGACGCGGCTGGAGCGAGCCCGATGGTGGGCGCGCGTCATGTGAAGCGCGGAAAGTTTTTATTTTTTATCTCCGTTACGAAACAAGCGGTAGGTTTGAAACTTTCTCTGTATGTTCAGAGAGGTGCTGCCATCTGACAGAATTTTTTTCACCTTCGTGTATCTAAGCAGTTCTCGTCTAGGAATCCCCTTATTATCTGCTACATAGCTGCGTAGCGCAAGAACAACCTATGTGGCGCTTGGCGAGAAGCTCAGTCAGTGTGCCGCGACGAGCGTAGTATTTCGTGTCCCGGTGTGAATGTTTTCAGCTCTCATAAGTTGTTTTGTTGATATATAAATTTATCTTGTGATTTATTGTTTTAATTCTACATGTAGCGTTTCCTATTTGTAGTCAACATGTCCAAAAGAATTGTAGATCTTCCGAGTGATGATATACGGGATATTCTCGAGCTCAGTGAGGAAGATAGTTGCAGTGATTCTAGTTTAGATAGTAATGGTGAAACTATCCCGCTATTAGATGCTCCAAGCACGAGTGCTTCCGTCGGAGTAGGCCTGTTGTCTAGATGCCGTGGACAGGTGTCGAGTTCGAGCTCCGATGAGAGTAGCGAGTCAGAAAGTGAGAGTGATTTGCCTCCTACTCCGCCTAATGACTGGGATGTAAGGGGATGTAGGAGAGCCCGATTTCCAGCTACATACCAAAGTGGAATTCAGGGCGAACTTTTAAATAAAAAAGATCCGGACGAAATATTTGAGCATTTCATTGACGATGAACTGTGCGAACTTATTGCAGAGCAAACTAATCTGTACGCTCAGCAGTCAATACAAGCTAGTATAGGAACAGCTAAAATGAAAAGGAGAAGCAGGGAGAGGGATTGGGTTCCTACTAACAAGGAAGAAATAAAACTTTTATTTGGGATCTTTCTTCTTCAGGGTATAATTCAAAAGCCGAAGTTGTCTCATTATTTTTCACGTAATAGATTGTTTGCTACGCCCGTGTTTTACGAGACCATGTCCGAGAAACGTTTTTTCCTTCTACTGAAATTTTTACATTTCTCAGATAATGAGGCTTACGATCAGCAAGTATCCCCAAAACTCTACAAAGTGAAGCCAGTTCTAGACATTCTTGTATCAAAATTTAAAATGTCCTATTTACCAGATGATCGTCTATCAATTGACGAAAGTTTACTCCTTTGGAAAGGTCGCTTGGGGTGGAAAATGTACATTCCGAAGAAGAAAGCTCGTTTCGGGATGGAATCTTTTAAATTATGTGAGGCTAAAACAGGATATGTGTGGAATATCCTGTGGTACACAGGCAAGGAAACTGTGCTAGTAAATGAGGTTTGTGGGGTAAATATTTCTCAGTATACCAAGCCCTCGAAAGTAGTGTTTGCTCTAGCCGAACCTCTTCTAAATAAGGGATATCTCATAGCTCTAGACAGTTATTACAGTAGCCCGGAACTCTTCGATCAGCTCAATGAGTTTCAGACAGATGCTGTCGGCACTGTAAAATCTAACAGAAAAAATCTTCCAAAGGACGTCATGGGGAAAAAGCTGAAAAAAGGGGAGGTGGCTTTTGCCTATAAAAACAAACTCATGGCCTTGAAGTGGAAAGACTTCTGCATGCTGAGTAGTATTCATGACGCGGAAATGCGCACTGTTGTAAACAAGAAAGGAGAAACCAAAGAGAAGCCGGTCGTATGTGTTGAGTACAATGACTCAATGGGAGGGGTGGACTTATCGGACCAATGTATCGTGCCATACAGTATGGCGAGAAAAAGAATGAAGAAATATTACCACAAGATTTTTAGACACCTTAACAGTGTTCAATGCTTTTGTGATATACAAGAAACACGGCGGTAAATTCACTCAGCTGGAGTTTCGTATTCAAATTGTGCAGAAACTATTTCAGAATTATGCGAACGCTACCCCTAACGCAGCCTTGCCAATTCGATCAGTGAGACCCGCACCCGTTGACTTGTCAACTCGATTCTCGGGAAGGTATTTTCCAGATTTCAATCCAGCCTCGAAATCAAGACTGCACGCAAATAAGAGATGCGTTGTTTGCGTGGCGAAAGGCCAGCGGCGGGACACTCAGTATTGTTGTGTAGTATGCAATGTCGCTTTGTGCCCCTCTCCTTGCTTCAGGCTATACCTTACAGTTGAAGTATGAGCATTGAAAATATGCCAGCGAGTCTCAGGTTCCATACTCGGGGAATCTGAGAAGATCGTAGTCTACACTCGGTGACCGCTGTACATTCTGCGTACCGGCAACTATCAGTGACCATCCTGAAATAGTTCTTTTCAATTTTTTCTCCAGTCATTTGTTATAGCTATTGTGTGTAAATAATTAGTGTAAATAGTGTTGAACAGTGTAGTGTAATTTTGTGTAATGTGGTGACAAAATTGTGATGAATGAACTCATGGATTACTCGCTGCCCTCTTCAATGGCAAGTTATAGGCCTACGTGGTGAGTAAATTTTTCTATTTTATTTCAGGAAAATGTGATATTTGAGTGAATGTGTCTGTATTATTTGGAGTATATGATACTTTTTTATTTGTGCGTTACGCATTTCAACTTTGAATTAATATAAGCAACACAAATAATACTCCGAATCGGAGTAAATATGAAATGGCACATAAGCAATTCTTGCACTGACACTGGATGAATTGAAAAATCGTTTTAATTGTAAATAATAACAGAATTTACACCGCAACGTATAATTTTATGCTAATTTTAACATAATATTTAAGCGGGTGTAGGTTGGCAAAAACTATTTCTTTTCTAAAGAAAAAATTTACTGAAAATGATTCCCCACTATGCAGGAATTCCTCTTTTATGACCTCCCCACTTAACGGGTTAATATCGACCTTCTTTAGGAAACTTCCAAGAAAGGCTAAAACATGCGTGTCCCCAAACCCGATGTTAGGTGAGTTTCAATTGAACCATGTAGCTATTTCTCAAAAAAGTATTAAGGAAATTATGAATGTTAAAGTAATAAGAAGTGGGGAGTTTGACTCCGATCACTACCTCTCCAAAATTAAGCTAAAGCTTCTACCTCGCAGGAGTCATAGAAGGCCGAGAAAATTAATGAAATACAACATAAATAGGCTCAACATTACACAAGCAACTATAGAAAACTTTCAGGAAGAAATTAAAATAACTCAGCATGGCAAATGACCAGAATTATCTAAACAGACTAATAGTGCAGCAAAGAAAGTATTTGGATCAGTTAAAACTAAAAAGTTTGTATGGTGGAATAATGTATGTGAGGAAGCACTAATCAAAAGAACGAAAAAGTGGAAAAATGGAAACATTCTGGAAAGAATGAACACTATGAGCTATTTAAACTACAAAGAAAAGAAACAACAAGAATAAGGCTGGTTAAAAGATAATTTGAAAAATCACACGTAATAGAAATAGAGAATAATTTTGTAAGTAATAACTCCCGAAATTTCTATCAGACCTTTAAGAATAACCTGAAAGGTTATCAATCCCCGAGTATTTGCTTCAGAGATGCAAATGGTAAAATTGGCCTTAACAATGCCGAGAATTGTGAGATTGTGGCAAAACATTTCGAACACCTGCTGAACTGCCCTGAGCCAAATCATAAATCAAAATTTTCAGAAACTCACGAAAATCTAGAAGCTGAATCACCACCATCAGCGGAAGAAATTAAGGGAGCATTAAAAAAATCTTTAAAATAACAAAGCTAGTGGGGAAGACTCCATAACAGCTGAATTTTTAAAATGGTGTGAACCAAACATTATAGAAGATCTACAAATAATCTTTGAAGAGATCCCAGAGGATTGGAAAGTGGCTCTAATACACCCATTACACAAGAAGGGTAACAAGCAAGATGTCAACAACTACAGAGGTATATCTCTCTTTCCAGTTGCTTACAAGATATTCTCAACAATACTACTAAACAGAGTAAATTCAACACTGGACAGTCAATTGGGTGAATATCAAGGTGGATTTAGAGAGAGAAGATCTTGCTCCGAACAGATTTTCAACCTGAAATCTATAATTCGACACAGATTAATAAACTCCAATGACATAGTTGTAACATTTATTGACTTTAAAAAAGCTTTTGACTTTGTTGATAGGGAAACCCTAGATAAAGTAATCCGTGAATTTGGAGTTAAAACTAAATTGGCAAACCTAATTCGTGAAACCCTTACAGACACTATCTCAAAAGTAAAATTTATGGGTGAAATATCTCACCCTTTCAAAATAAATACAGGTGTCAGGTAGGGCGATGGTTTATCTCCACTGCTTTTCAATTGTGTCATGGAAAAAACTATAAGAATTTGGAATGAAAAACTGAAAGAATCCAAAATATTGCCACTCATGCTGGAGAAAAAGAACAAAGGTGTTGCAATAAATTGCCTAGCATTTGCAGATGACTTTGCCATACTTTCAGAAAGCCTTACAGATGCAGCAATGCAAGTCAGTCTCCTTGAAAAGACAGCCAATATGACAGGCTTGAGAATCTCTGCCGAGAAAACAAAATTTTCGACGAATATAAAAATCACCCGAAGTTTTTAGTAACGGATATTGGTCAAATAGAAAAGGTAAAGAATTTCAAATATTTGGGTGAGACAATTCAAGAAAATGGTTTAGAAAAATCTGCTATGGAGGAGAGGATACAAAAGATGAAAAGAGCTTACAGTATAACTGTGAATACTTAAAACAAAAAGTACTTATCAACAGAACTTAAAATAAAGCACTACAACACAGTAGTGAAACCAGAATGCCTGTATGCCAGCGAATGTCTAGCACTGAACTACAAGCTTGATACATTAGAAATATTAGAAAGAAGAATTATAAGGAAAATATTAGGTCCTCTAAGAATTGCAGAGTTTTGGAAATTAAGAAGTAACAATGAAATTTACCAGAACATAGAAAACATATCAGAAACAATAAGAAAAAGGAGATTGCTATTTCTTGGACACATTTATAGAATGGATGACAACAGACTAACTAAACGAATCTTCAGGTACCTTTCGTAAAAGAAATCAACCACCACCTGGATTCAAGAAGTCAAGAAAGACCTGGAAAGGAACAACATACGAGAAGAAGAATTATTAGAAAGAAAGATTTTTAGGAAGAAAGTCTTTCAAATGGAAGGATTCCAAGGGAGGGAAGAAGGAAAAGAAAACAGGCACAAAGTGGACTGAAGACAGGAAAAAGCAGCACAGTGAAACAATGAAAGAATAATGGAAGAAAAGGAAAGAACAAGTAAGGAGGAAGAATTGAAATTGTAAAGTGGTCCTTAGAAGGCCGGAATGCAAGAAGAAGAAGAAGAAGAAGAAGAAGAGAAAAAAGAAAAGAAAAGTCACTGGGAAACCACCACACACTACAAAGAAAAATGCGTGGTTCTCAACTACATTAACAAGAACACATACAAAGTAGCTAATATTTTCAAGAAACAAGGTTTAAAAGTAGCCTTTAGAACTAACAACACACTACAGAGACATGTCAGCAAGTGCATCCTAAACAAAAAAGACACTTTCTCAAAGTCAGGAGTATATGAACTCAAGTGCCAAGAACCTAACTGCAATGCCACATATATAGGACAAACGAAACATAATTTCCACACAAGATACAAAGAACACACAAATGCGATCAGATATAATCGGCATTCAGCCTTCGGGAGCACATATATGAATGTTTACACCATTTCACAGACATCGAGACAGATCTAAACATTTTACACATCGAAAATAAAAGTAAATTTTTGAATGTAAAGGAAACAATAGAAATTTACATAGGAAAAAAAAAAAAAAAAGCTAATGTAACCAACCTAAATGATCGTACACACTTTAAAAATTCCCCCCTCTTCGCTCTATTCACATAACATCTGAGACAACACTTACTCTGAGACAACACTTACTCATTAAATTAGCTTTTACCAGGCGAGTTGGCTGTGCGGTTAGGAGCGCGCAGCTGTGAGCTCACATCCGGGAGATAGTGGGTAGGGTTGGGCACTATGTCCCTGTTTCTGCACACTGTGCTGGTGCACAGTTATGTTCCGCTGTTCCAGAACACCGAGTGTCAATTGTTCCGAAACATTCTCAAGTGAGACGGAGACACTGACTCGCTGTCCCGTCATAAGCGCCACTATGCCCTTCGCCTGCTAGCTGAACTGTGCTGTGGGCGCATGGGACGCGGGACTGTAACTGCGCAGTGTAGAGAGAACATCGAGTGGCAACATTACATGGTCTGCGCCAGCAGGAATGTGCCTGTGCGGAACGTGCTGTGTGGTATGCGCCTGTGTGTAGTTATGGCCATGTCCAGCATAAAGCTGCACGGAAAGTAAACGAACAGTCTGAACACTGAAATTCGCGCCCAATAATCACGTTTAAAGGCTGCTTTTAGGTTAAGATTTTTCCGGTCAGTATGAAATACACAAAACATGGTTACAATGGCAGTGCAGGTGTTTAAAAGTAACTAATTTAGGAATATTTTCACCAGTTGAATGTATTGGCCTGTATTGTGAGTAATTAGGGCCAGGATAAAACTTCACGGCACGTGAGAAAGCTGTCGGAACTCTGAATGAAATACTCACCCAAAAAATCATGTCTAAATTTTCTTTTTAGGATAAGAATATTTTCATTCATTTTTAAATACACCTGTCACGATTACACTGGCAGCACAGGTGTTTACAAATGTCACAATGTTATTTTCACCAATTAAAAGTATACTCGCACAGTTGAAGAAACATTCGTCAGTGCTCTATTCACGTACACAATATAGAAGCGGAACACGAAAATAAAAACTGTGGGATGTTTAAGTTTGAAATGTCTTGTCATTGTGCCGGTTGAAGGTCCCTTTGCAGACAAAATAGAACATAAATTGCATTTCACTCTGTCCGGTTTTCTTCTAGTAAAAAAAGTCCCGAACAGAACTCCGATGTGACATTATGCAAAGTTTACCGTCTTTCGTACGGTTTAATTACTTTCGTGGGGTTATGCTCTTTGCACTTCGAATTCCTTCCCTCTCAACTTCCATTTACTTTCTTTAATATCTTGAAAATTTCCCTCAACACTTTCTCGGGGATTGATGTTAAAAATTAATTTGGACTTTAAGGAAACTTTTAAGACCAAGAAAAATATAGGTCATCGCTTTGGAATTAAAGATATAACTGGATGAAAAAATGTTTACACTCCAGCACAGGGCGGCCTACAGCCGGTATCGACAGTCAGACACAGCCAAGGCCAACTAATCTATCTAGTGTGGCCTTGACACAGCACGTTCGGTACAGGCACATTCCAGCTGACGCGGAGCATGTCATGTTGCCTCTCGAAGTTCTCTCTACGACGCAGTTACAGTCCCATGTCCCGGCACTCTGTACCGAAACACTCCGCCTCAAGCTCCTAATGTTGCGGAACAACTAAATGTTCCAGTCTGCCCAAACCTAATAGTGGGTTCGAACCCCACTGTCGGCAGCCCTGAAGATGGTTTTCTGTGGTTTCCCATTTTCACACCAGGCAAATGCTGGGGCTGTACCTTACTTAAGGCCACGGCCACTTCCTTCCCATTCCTAGGCCTTTCCTGTCCTATCGTTGCCATAAGACCTATCTGTGTCGGTGCGACGTAAACCAAATAGAAAGCTTTTTTTTACCGAGCTCGATAGCTGCAGTAACTTAAGTGCGGCCGGTATCCAGTAATCAGGAGATAGTGGGTTTGAATCCCACTGTCGGTAGCCCTGAAGATGGTTTTCCGTGGTTTCCCATTTTCACACCAGGCACCTTAATTAAGGCCACGGCCGCTTCCTTCCCATTCCTAGGCCTTTCCAATCCCATAGCCGCCATAA